>NC_143499.1:32991250-33143541 GCF_051622355.1 Phaseolus vulgaris
ATTACTTCTAAAGTTAACATATTATTTGAATAACATTTACTAATTTTATATATGATGTAGCACCAAATTTACTATCTAGAATTGCAACGATGTTACTTACATGTTCAAAGAACTCGAAAAAGGAAGATAGAACAAAAGAACATGAAAAAAAAAATAGAGTAATACTAAGAGAAAGAAAAAATAAAAAAATTTATAATAACAAAAAAATTGTGTGGTCACATGGTAGTGACACACTACCAGAAAATCATGAAATAGAAACTAATTTTAGAGACCAAAATTAATTAGTTGCTAGTTGCTATTGTTACGAAGTGGACTTTAAGCCTAACTCAACCCCATAAAACCGGCTCATAGGTTGAGGTTTGCACCCACTTATATACAATGAAAGACTCTAATCTCTAGTCGATGTGGGATCTCCAACACACCCCCTCACGCCGAGACTGCCAACTCGTGCGTGGGACTATATATTATGGGTGGTCCGATAGCGGCCCGATAGCGGGTGGCACGATAGGCCCAACAAATACTCTCTAGGATAGGCTCAAAATGGCTCTGATACCATATTACAAAGTGGACTTTAAGCCTAACTCAACCCCATAAAACCGGCTCATAAGGTTGAGGTCTGCACCCATTTATATATTATGAAATGTCCTTATCTCTAGTCGATGTGCGATCTCCAACACACCCCCCTCACGCCGAGACTACCAACTCGTGCGTGAGACTATATATTATGGGTGGTCCGATAGCGGGTGGCACGATAGGCCCAACACAAATACTCGCTAGGATAGGCTCGAAATGGCTCTGATACCATGTTACGAAGTGGACTTTAAGCCTAACTCAACCCCATAAAACCGGCTCATAGGGTTGAGGTTTGCACCCACTTATATACAATGAAAGACTCTAATCTCTAGTCGCTGTGGGGATCTCCAACAGCTATAGTGACTAAATTAGAGACCATTTTAGGGACTAAATAAATTTTTGGTTTCTAAATTAGTTTATATTATTGTTAAATGCTTTCTAAATTGGTATCTAATTAGCAATCAAGATTTTTGCTACCAAATTTAGAATATAAATAATTGTTAATTAAAACTTTGGTAGCTAATTAGATACCAATTTAGAAACTATTTAACCATAATAAAAACTAATTTAGAAATCATTTATTTTAGTTTCTAAAATGATCTTTAATTTATTTATTATTGTAACTAATTATTTTGGTATCTAAAAATTAGTTTCTATTTGATGATTTTTTGTAGTGACATGATGAACAACAAAAAATAATAGAGAAAAAATAATGAGCAAGGAAAAAAAATATGAGAACCAAAAACAATATAAAATCTCAAACAAATTTTAAACACATTTTACAAACACTTTGTACATTAAATGTACATAATAATCAATCTAAAAAGTATCATTTTATATACTTGAAGTAATATAAACTTAGAATGATATCATATTTGGTATACATTATACATAATGAACTTATAAAACAGTACAAATTTACCACTATAGTTTTTTCTTGGTTATTAAATAATTTATGTAGAATTCTATTGTGGATTGTACTTATAGAGTAGTAACATCAGAAGAAGACTGTAGCTTTTGATAATCAAAATTTGGTTAGTGAAAAATAGCATTGGGATGTGTTAACAAGAATTAGAAACATATAGATATTAATTAACTGAATATAATGTCTAACAGTGAAAGATGAAAGTTAAAGGAAGAAAAAAAGTATCCCAGGAGAAAAACACTTATAGAAGAGTTCATGCACGAGGTAGGGGCTGATATCATATGAAAAGAGAACACGTGGAGAAACATCAGAACTACTTGCACTGTAGAAAAGATGGCCCTTGATCAAGATTTCAGCTTTGTATTTTAGTTTTATTATTACAAGTCTTACTTTTATAAGCAGCTCTTCTTATTTGTCCAAATTCATGCGTGAACCCAAAAGGGGTGTCAATTTGTCATCATAAAAGTTTTGGCTTCTCAGTGATGTTAAAAGTTAATGATAATAATTGGTTGGACAAAAAACACATATCTTTGATTTGTAATTCAGAAGAGATTTTCCAATTCAAAAGCATAAGATTATTCATTAAAGAAACCCAATCCAAAAATATTTCCATCTGTCTTCTGATTCAACAATTATTACCTTCAAGCTTGAACTATTTTGCAAGTCTACAAAAAGTCAATTTTAACATTGAAAAGTAGATGGAATATTTGTTTCATGCTGCACTGTAAAGAACTATAATGGTTTTTATCTAGAAATGTTAGTTCTAAGTATATTAAAAAATGGTTGATTAGTTTTTCTTCTTTAAGAAATACTTTAAATATTTTAAATAATAAAATATAATTAAAAAACAAATTTAAAAAATAACTTTATATTCTCAAATTTTAACTTGTAATTAGAATACATTAAAACATGATATCACTACTTTCTAAAAAATAAACAATTTTCAGAAATGATTTTAAGAAACTCATAATAATAAGGAAAATATATTATATTTATTTTTCATATTTTCTTAAATGATTCTTTAATCCGTAAACAAACAAACAATATCAAATGTGTTTAATGATCTGGGTGCTAAAACAATTTACATTGCCATTAATTATATATAATTATTATATAATTTTTAAGATTATATATATAAATAAAAGAGTGTAAATTTATTTTAAATTATAAATGGATATAGCCAATGGTCTCTTTTGAATTTATAGAGAGATAAGTAGAAAAAAGAAAAAAAAATAGAGGAAAAAACTTTTGCACAATGTTTTTACATCTATTAATAAAAAGACGGAAAAGTATAAAATAAACTAAGTGATATAATAATGTGGTATAATGTAACATTAAAAAAATATATGTAAAAACAATAAAACTTCTAAATTTTAGAGTGTTTAAAATTTATAAGAAATTCATCTCTTTTCCTTTACATTGAAGACTACATGATGATTTCTGTATCTAAATTTTCAAAGAAACAAAAATCTTCCATGATAATAAGATAACAACACTGAGGATGGGTAATATGGTTTCACTTGTAAAATAAAAATATGAGATAAATTAGACATAAAAATATGAAATAAAAATATAAGTATAAATATAAATATTATTTTATAATTTTATTTTAATATTATATAAATATATCATTATTTATTTTAATTAATAATTTAATAATATTTAAGTTTATATTAAAAAAAATTGTTTTATAGATGTAACATCTCAATAACTATTGTATTAGTACTAATCATAAGATAAATAAACATTTAGATAATATTTATATTATACTTTACAGTTTTTTTTTCAAAATAAACTTTCCTCATCAAAATTAATACATATATTTTTTCTCCTTTCCAAAACATCTATTTCTATGGAGATTTTTTTTTATGCAATATCATATGCTCCTTGTAACACATCATTATCACAGGAAAATAATAACAACTATATAGTGTTTTAAAATCTCATATATATATATATATATATATTCATAATTTATAGAAAACACAATTCATAAATTCATTAAGTATATATAAGAATAAAGTGTTTTGTCTTTTAGCCCAATTGAATACCTATATAGTCATAAATAACAAATAAATATCTCTTTTATCATAAATAATAGACATCAGTATCACAAACACTTGATTCTATTGGTGAAAGACACTTTCTTGCTCGGAGACAGTACATTAAATTAGACTTAGATATAGATATTTGAATCAGTCACATCAAGCTACATAATTGGTATGCATTCACTCATGTGACAATGTAATTTCCTATGATATATCAAACGTAATTCTTTTATTGCAGACTATATCATAGGAACTTCATTCGACTCTCACCACCTAATATTTTATTTATGTAATTCAAATATCAGTAGAATCAAATATATCATACAGAATCTCAATTTAATATACAACTTAAACATCTCATCATGGTATTTTCGCATTGAACATAACTATGTGTACTATAAATCACATGAAGTATATCACATAAACAAATAAATATATATATATATATATATAATCTTCTTATTCACCCAATTAAAGTAATACAAATTTTAAAATAAAAGAAGTTTCCTTGAATGAAAATTGTTCCAAAATCAACTCGAATTTCCATTTTAAATTTCACTTCAGCGACAAAGTTTTTGTTTGAACAAAAACTTATCATATATATATATATATATATATATATATATATATATATATCATTAAAAAAAATCGTGTAAAATGTGACAGTTTTAATATGGCGGTTATTAATAACCACCACAAATTTCATTATAATACGTCATTTGACTAACTGTCACAATTATCTTTCAAAATATGTCATTTTCAACCGCCACAATTATCCTTTAGAATAAAAAAAAGTTTTCCTTCTCTCATTATTTCCAATTATTTTTTAAAATAATTTTGAAAATTTGGTTCGAAGTCCTAAACGCTCCTCTGCTCACGAAGATCTTTCAACGTCTGCAAAATAAACCCTAAATGCTCTCACTAGAATTATTATCACAACGTCGGCTACCAAATTTAGAATCTAAATTATTAGTAGTTAAAATTTTGGTAACTAATTAGATATCAGTTTAGAAACCATTTAATAATAATAGAAACTAATTTAGAAACCAAATTTTTTTTAGTTTCTAAAATGGTCTCTAATTTAGTTACTATAACAACTAATTATTTTTTGTTTCTATTTCATAATTTTTTTGTAGTGTGCATATTATTGATATCGCCAACCATGAATTTAAAAAAAATGTATATACGAAATACAATTTCAAATAAAAATCATATTTCGTAAATACGTTTTATAATATTATAATATATAATTATATATAAAATTTAAAAAAATCGTATATGCGACATATACCTTTTTGTTATATTATAATATATAATAATATATAAAATAAAAAGAATTAAAACTTAAAGTTTGTTTACAATATTTTAATATAGTTTTTTTTTAATATTTAGATAAGTTTAATTTACTATTTAAAACTTTTTTATATATATAATTAAAGAAAATTAGTTTTTTTTTTATATAATCGACAAAATTCAGAATTTGATGGTTAAGAGCTACTCACTGTCCAACTACGATTGTGATGCCTACCTATGTCATACACGGTAAAACTTAATGGCAAGTGGTATGATTATGGAGAGTTTCAAGCTCTCTAGCTTTCTGTGTTCATGTTATCATTATTTGTTCGACATGTCATTTATAACTAACAACATTTGTTGATCATATCTATAATCTGCAGTATATTGTGAAGGCTTATGAAGTTGAATTTCATCCCGTTCGAAATCAAGATTATTGATCTACTTATAAGGGATCCAATTTCATCCCGGACCCCCACATGCATCCTAAGGAATAAGACAGATCAACAACTAATCGTATACAAAATAAAATGGACGAACCACTTTCAAATAAGCTATTTTTTTACTTTCTATGACAATTAAAGTTTCTGATTAACGTTTGTTTCTGATTAACGTTTTGCATTTTAACTTTTCAGTGGTTAAAGTTTCTTATTTATTTTTAACATTTTGAATTTAGGGTTTTACCAACTTAATTTTTTTATTATGGATTAAATTTACTTTAATAATTTTTAAATAATTAACTTATAGTATCTTATATTACGAAGTGGACTTTAAGCCTAACTCAACCCCATAAAACCGGCTCGATAAGGTGAGGTCTGCACCCATTTATATATTATGAAATGTCCTTATCTCTAGTCGATGTGGGATCTCCAACACAACCCCCCTCACGCCGAGAGTGATAGATAGAAGCTCGTGCGTGGGACTATATATTTTGAGTGGTCCGATAGCGGCCCGATAGCGGGTGGCCTGATAAGCCCAACAAACACTCGCTAGGATAGGTTTTAAATGGCTCTGATACCATATTACGAAAGAGTGGACTTTAAACCTAACTCAACCCCATAAAACCGGCTCGATAAGGTAAGGTCTGCACCCATTTATATATTATGAAATGTCCTTATCTCTAGTCGATGTGGGATCTCCAACATCTTATATTATTAAATTATAACATCATTAATTTTATTAAAATTCAAAATAATTTTAATGTATTTAATTTTTTAATTATATAATAAAAAATTATTTTCAAAAACATAAGCTATTCTTTAATTATAAATAATAATAATAAAATATTTTATAAAATCTTATTTAGTTAAAAAAAATATTTTAAAAAAAATATTTTATAAAAAACTAATTTTCTTTAATTATATAATTTTTTTATAAATAGTAAATTAAACTTATTATATATTAAAATATTATAAACGAATTTTAGGTTTTAAATTTTTATTTTATTTTTTATATTATATTATAATATTACAAAATGTATATGTTTAATTGAAATCGTATTTTTGTATATACAATTTTTAAAAAAATTTTAACACAATTGGCGGTTTCAATGAATAAATTGCATATTCTGTGTTCGGGATTTACCCATTTCTAAATAATAAAAAAATTGCCCATTTTGAAAAATTTAAAAAATAATTACATAATTTTAAGAAAAAACCTCTATTTTGATTCATTCCCGATCCTCAACTATATATCTTCACTCTCGGAAATTGTTCATAAAATACTAACTAATTAATGTGATACTAAGTGAATATCAGCATGTTTGGTTCCTATCAAAAATTAATTTTATGTTTAAAAGTAATTGTATGCTAATTTTGATCAGATAAAAAAATTTATGCTGGATTTTTTTTCCCAGTTTACTTATAAAATAAAAATATAAAAATATCTATACATATGAATTCTTTCTATTGTCTTTGTTAAGTGTAGCATTGCCTTTAGGCATAAATTAATCTAACGGGGATGTAAATCATAGTTAATTTATTTGTTCTATTACATAATGTCTTCACACAGAATCAGCTAAAGACTTTTTATTCATTCTAATTTATTAACTTATTTTTCAACAAATATTTAATGGCATAATTTATCATTAAACTACTCTTATTTTGTAAAGAATTTCATTTAATATTTTCATATTTTAATACTATATATTTTTGTTTCTATATATTTGATGGACTCCTTAAATGTATAATGATTTGTTTCATGTTATAAAAATGTTAAGAAAATAAATGTCTTATAAAATACAATCTCAATACAGAGACAATGAGCTATTATTTTACATAAAGATAAGAGAGAGAATAGAAAATAAAATAAAATGCTAAAGGAAAGATTATATCTGTATGTTTAAAATAAAACTCAAACCATACAACTAAAGAGTTATAAATGTTCAAGTCAGATGTTAACTCATATAAGCCTGATAACTATGGATAATATATGATATAGAGGTTAATGAACAACTAGTAAGAATTCATAGAACTCTCCTTTTGGATGTTGAATGATTCGAAATGTGTATGTTAAATCTTAGTACAAAAAAATTTTATGTGATAAAACTTTAGTGAAGGACAAAACAAATATCATTATTCTTCAATATATGTATTAAAAACATATTCATTTCTCCTTCTTATAAAAATTATCATTATTGACGAAATCCAATTTTCTGAACTAATGATTCAAAAGTTAAAACTTGGATTTTTTTTTGAAAATAAATATGTTAGATTTTCTCGAGAAGATCTTCTGAATTTTTGTGGGATCTCCAACACACCCCCTAACAAATACTCACTAGGATAGGCTCAAAGTGGCTCTGATACCATATCAGAAAGTGGAATTTAAGCCTAACTCAACCCCATAAAACCGGTTCATGAGGTTGAGGGTTGCACCCATTTATATAGAATGAAAAGCTCTAATCTCTAGTCGATGTGGGATCTCCAACAAAGATCATCCCTGAAAAAGAATTTTGGAAAAATCTATTTTTTTATTATTTTGCTTTAAGATATCATTATTTTAATTGAGCATGCATTATTGTCTTCATGATCTGTCATTTTTTCTAAGAATACACCACAAGTTTGTCGAAAATGGTGAATGACAAATCTCAATCAAACACGTACGTGACTTATCTCATGAAATGTGAAAACAAATTGTCCTGAAATCACATTGTCATTGCTTATGAACAAGCAAATATCTTATTTGTGATCCACCGTTATGAGAATCTGACCCTGCATGTACATAATCTATTAGTTACAATTTAAAAATATTTGAACAACACAAATACACTCTCATTGTACCCTTTAATGAATTATGTATGTTTTACTTCATTCTAATATCTTGTTACAATAAAATTATTAAATAAAAAATAATTTTAAAAATTAAAAATAATTAGTCATTATATTAATTAAATTATATATTATTTTAAAAATAAAAAAGTTATTGATATTTAATGTAATTTATATTATTTAAATTTCTTATAATTAAAGGTGAAAGAACTATATCTTACTAATAAATTTATGGTAAATATTATATCAGGTCAAAGTATTAGCAAGAATATTAATACTTCTTCTCTAACTAAGATATGGTACTTTAGGATCAAAGGAAATCTACATTTTTCTCTTTATGTTTAAAATGATCTTTACCTACATTTAAAGAACTTACACTATTGGAGTGAATAGCCAATAATGTATTATCCATATAGAACCTTTTAAGTATTTTTGTTACATAAGTCTTCATACATACAAAAATATCTTTATTTAAATATTCAATTTGTAATTTCATAAAAATATAAACTTTATCCTTCCAAAATTCTTCATCTCGACAAATGAACTATTTTTAATATCTTTTTTTAAAAAATACTCACTAAGATTATTATACCACGTGTATCCTAATTATTTTAATCCATAAATGGATTTTTTCAATTTAATTGAATAATCCTTTCTAGAATTTACATTGTTGAGGGAGTCTCGTATAAATACCATTTTTAAGAGATCTATACAAATAGGTTCTGACAACATTATTAGATGAATTTTAAACTTTTTTGCAATCAAACTAATTAATATATCAAAATGTAGTTGTATTCAATATAAGTGAATATATATCTTCAAAATCAGTGTTAAATCTTTATGAAAATCCTTAAGTAACAAATTGAGGTTAGTATCCAATGATTTCACCATTCTTATTTCCGTTTTGCACAAAAAACCATTTTGTACCCAACTACCTTAATAGTCTTAAGTGTATATACTACAAGTCCATAAACATTTTTCTTAGTACCTAACTTTAGTTAATCTTCAATTGTATCTGTCCTTTTTTATCCCTGATTTATTTTGAGACAATCTCCAACTGACATTGATCCTTCATCATTAGTGTCATTCATAACATTTATCACATTATATGTTAAAACATCATCAACATTGATTTCATTCCAATTCCATATTATCTTATTTATGACATAATTTATTAAGATCCCATCTTTCACTTTTGGAATTGAAATATTAATTATGTCATAAAAATCTTTTTAATTTTTCACCCTTCAAATGACTTCAAATGAATCTTTTGGGATTTTCACCTCTTCAATTGGATCTTCATATTTTCAAGCTCTCTTTCTTCATTCAAGGATTTTTATCATTGAAACCAATAGGTTAAGTATGCTTCAAGAATGTTTAAGACTCATTTGCAATATCAGATTATCCAAAAGGGACATCAATTCTAGTTGGAACATTATTGATGACAATCGTCCAGTCACAAACTCTATTAGAGCAAGGATTAGAAGATTCAAAGAAGAATGGAACTCAGCAAGGACTATAAGAGGAACATTCTTACATTTTTTAGACCTTGATCTAGTTATTAAATATTAGAATAGTATTTCATTTTCTTGTAAAATAAATTGGACCTACCAAATTAGGTCAAGTAGTGTAGATTTTGGGTTTGTATTTGGCCTTGAGTAGACTAGGGTTAGGGTCAGAGTTTTTAATATACCCAGAGTTTAATTCGGCTCAATTTTGACCCATCATAAACCTTAGGTCGGTCATGAAAACCTAGAAGGTGCACATGAGTCACATTGCCTTCACATGGAAACTGTGACTTGAAAATGACACCACTTTTGAAGTCAATTTCTCCCTCTATTTCTTTTGTATTTTGGCCAGACCCTATACCTATAAATAAGGGTGCTTGGCTCATGAAAATGTAGATCAAATATATGAGTTATGCTGCAAATTTTGCATGCCAAACTCTTCTTGTCTCCTTTCTTTAGGGTAGACACATTGTTTGATCTCTTTCTCATGTGATTAGGCCAAACCTATCACTCTCCATGACACTCCAACAATCCAAGAGTTCTTTGAAGCTCATCCTTGACCTCCATTCTTCTTTGCTTCCGCTAATCAATTACACCATTGAAGAACCAAGCCAATTCATGGAGGTTTCAAGCTATCAATTATAGTTCATATATGTGACTTAATTCCCCTTTTATGTTATTAAATACATATGATACTTCTTTAAATAATATTTTTAAATGAATTATCTTTCGAACTTCTAGCTTAGATTCTTTTGTATGAGGATAATGATTATTCATTCGAAGTAATATCATTTTCGAATTGTTTTTTTTTTTGTGCACCTAATTTTGGGAAAATAGATTCATCAAAATAACAATCGATAATATGAGTCGTAAATAAATATCATGATATTTTATTATTGATGAATATTCATATTTAAGAAAAATAAGAATGAAGAAGAGCTTCTTCAATATTTGTAATAGGTTGCGCTAGATGATCTAGTTTTTTTAGTTTTAATTTCTATTATTGAAATTGTTTTTGAACGCATGTTGAAGATTCAATTCTATTCTTTAATTGAAATTTTTGTTTAGTTTTCCTTATTATGAACAATCTCTTGAACGCATAATTCCATAAGTAAAAGACTAAAAACTTTATAAGTAAATGCATGGAGCGAGTAAGGTACTAAATGAATGAATTAGTGGAGGCATGTTTGGTTAATTAGATTCCATTGATTTGGTTAACAAATGTTTGACCAATTCGATCTTGTTTGGAGATTAACTAAATTATATATATATATATATATATATATATATATATCAATTGATGAAGAATTAACTACCGAATAAACCTGAGATTCAACTTGTTCTTTAATATCTTCTATCGTCTACTTTACTTTTCTTCACAACGATCTCAATGCCCATTTATTTTACTATTATTTCTAACTTTTAATTTCTTGTGGATAAGTTTTGAACAATGTTTAAGTGGATTCATAATTATTTTCGTTGGGAGACGACATAGGATAAATTGGCCATATTTATTCTATCATCTTTTTTTGTGTTAAACGGTTTAACACTATGTTAGACGGTCTATACTGAAACTTTTAATTTGATTTTGAAATGACAACGATTAACTATAGATACATAACAAACTACAATAATAATAATTGCCCTATCATCAACTGACAGGCAGGCTCAACATTACGTCATCTTAGCACAAAACAAAATTTTAACATAGCATATTGAGGCCCTCACTCAACAGATGGTCAAACTACCATAGCAGTTACATGTTGTGAATGTTAATCAAGTGCAACTAACTCAGAAATGTGAATTATGTGAAGGTTATCACCCAAGTGACCAATGCCAATACCCAAAATTTGGTCCAGAAGAGAAAGTCCATCATAAGAACAACCAGCGGAGGTAGGAAAACTTTCCTAAACCTGAAATTAGCCTTTATGTTGGCAATTTCTCATAAGGGTGGAGAAATAATCAAAGGCAAAGTTATGATTGGAATCACAGAGCAGGGTCATCTGGTAGACAACTGCCATATTAACAACAAAATTGTCCCTCTGTGTAGGAGAGGCAATAAAAAATGAAGGATACCTTGGATACCTCTAATCACAAAAATACAGAAGCCTCAATTAGAAATATAGAAACACAAGTTGGAGAATTAGCTCGACAACTTTCAGAGCAGTAAGGAAGTCTTTTCAGCCAACACATAACTAATCCCAATAAGCACTACAAGTCTATCACAACAAAGAGTGGCAAAGTTGTAGGCATAGGAGTACGTGACAACCAGAATGTTGAGAAGGAAAGCTTAGTGAGAGAAAAGAATGTAGAAAAAAAATGAATGTGAAAATGGAAAGAGGAATGCAATAAAAAAAGAATGTAAGTAGTGAACAAAACAAATAAAAAGAATAAGAAAACTTTTGAAAAAGGGAAGGAGAAATATAAGGTGCAGGTTCAGATGAAAAACAAACTTTATCCTCTTGTGCCCTCAAAGAAAGACAGTTTGCAAGATTTATGAATATTTCAAGCGACTACAAATCAATATACCTTTTCTGGAAGCCATAGAAATAATGAAAACTTATGATAAGTTTATGAAAGAGTTCCTTACCAAGAAAAGTTGATTCACATAAGAGACTCTAAAGTTGGAGGCAGGGTGCAATGCAACAATTCAGAAATCATTACCTCATAAACTCAAAGATCCAGGCAATTTCATTATTCCAATCACTATTGGAACTCTTCCAGTGGGGAAAGTCCTACTTGATTTGGGGTCTAGTATCAATTTGATGTCTTTATCCACATTGAAAAGAATAGGAAAACTAGAAGTTAAATCAACAAGATGACTTTACAATTAGTTGATAGATCGGAATAAAAACCATATTCTACATCAGACCATTGTAGAATGGTGAGTTTTACCTTGGTCATTACAAATACACACTTAATATAGAAAAGTGTAGTGTTGATTAGTTAGTTTAGAGATCTATTCTACACTAGAGTTTATATATTTATGTTTTGCACACTTCGTCTAAACTTTTCTAAATCTTTACTTTTCTAAATCTTTCTCAATAAGAAGAATTGTTGTTGATGTTTTCTCTATACTATTATCCAAAACAATTGTTGTTTTTTTTTTTCTAGTTTGTTTATATGTTTTTCTAAGACAATGATCACCTATGCCATTCCTTCCCCCTCTAGATCAAACAATATATGGAGTTTTATTTGAATGTTAAGTTAGCAAAACAAAGTGAAATTGATTTATAATTAGTCTCTAGTACAATAAAAAAAAATATACTCGTAATAGAATAACAAGAGTGTTGGGCAGTACTTTATCCTAAGAAAAAAACTATTGTCTTTTAAAATTAATGTACATAAATTTAAAAAATGACAAACTTTCGTTGTATCTTAACTAATTAAACACATTTATTTGATCAAATTTTATTTAATTTAGTTAATTGATATAGTTTTATATTATTTATTTGTAAAACTATTAAATCAATGACAGTTATAAAACGTAATGAAAACTTAAATTTGTAAAAGTCAAAGTGTACTTTTCTGAAAATCAAATTGTCAAAGTAAATTTCTACTTGAGACTTTGTGTATGATAGTATCTGGCATGTTTTGCCATTCTACGACCTTTGCACATTAAAAGCACATTTAACTCTGTGAAACTCGCTGTCTTTAATTGATTTTGTTCACCGCACCACCGTGCTTTTGGATGGTAGCCAAACAGACCATAATCGATTAAGGGCGTAAAGGGTTTGTTAGAAAAGAAACAAAATGGGGAAGAACTGGTATTAGTTTTGTTAAGGTTTGGAAAGGCAGAGACAAAAGCTGAGCATTATAAGATAGTGTGCTCTTCTTATGAATTCAAAGTTGGTACATTTCCAAACAAGTCCCTTTCACCTCTACATATTGTCGGCCAAAAGAAGGGGGGAAATGCACAACTTATGAAATCAGCTCCTAATTCATCATCAAATATATCACATGACCTTCATTCACACACTGCAAATATTTGTGGGCAATTTTTTTCCAGCTTATTTTTTTTTGAATCATTTAAAAGTCATAATTTTAAAATAACTTCAATTGTTTAATGTTTAAGAGTGAATTTGAGATACGGATTTGAGATTATTTTGAAGTATGAAGAAAGTGAGTTGGTTTGAATTAAAGTAAATAGAATAAAAAATTAGGATGAAAATTTTGTGAATGAAATTATATATTTTTAATTGATAGAAATGTAAATTTTTAAATTTATCCTTATATTTAAAAATTGTTAAAAAATTAATTTAATTTATTTGTTTATAAATTATAATTATTTTTAATTAAAATATTATTTCGATAATGTATTAAAGTTAATTTTAGAAAAAATGAAAAATGATATAAATTTGATAAAAAAAAATATTTAAATATTTATAATTATAAATATTTGATAAAAAAAATTATTTGTATATTAAATAACATTATTATTTTTATCTTTATTTTTTTATAATTAATATAATTATTATATAATTTTTTTATTATTAAAAAATATATTTATTATTATTTATATTTATAATTTAATATATATAATATGATTAATTTTTTATTTTTATAATTTTAATTATATTTATTATATTTGAATTGTAATTCTATTTTAAATAAAAGTAATAATAATTTAAGTTTAAAATAAAAATAATTAAATAAATTATATAAATATATATATAATTTTCTTCGCAATTGAGAAGAAATTTGAAACGTATAAACATTTTATTTTTAGTGTTTTTTATTAATTAAAATTTCGTTTTTCATGTTTTATCTGTGGATAATAAATATTTGCATTTCCTCACTAGAAACAAAGGTATAAGGGTGTAAAGTAATTTGTGAAAATGTATCTAAACTAAACCAATTTTGTTACTCTTTTTTCTCATTTTTTTTTCACTGAATATTCTTGGTTTATAGTATAGATGAGTTCCACTGCTATCAATTTTTTTTTGCAAATTACACGTCTTTTTTTAAGAATGAGATTATGTTTTAGTTAAGATTATTATCGATGGTAACAAAATTTCTAAACAAATTAATACAATTATATATCTAGAACTTGATGTCGAAATAACTAGTTAAACTTAAATTAATTCACTTACAAGGTATAAACCGATTTGAACAGATGATTTAAAAAAATATTTTTGTTTACTTTTTAAAATTTGATATCAATATTTTAAAATAAACAATATATATATATACATTACAAATTGATATTAATGATTTTATCAATTTTTTTATAAAACTTGTAATTTGGTTATTTATATCAATTTCTATTTTTCATGTTTGACGTGCACATAATTTTGTATTATATTAATTCGTCATTTTTTTTATTTTGTATGTAAATTTATTTTTGTTAATAGATATTATTGTAATTTATTTATCAGTGATTATAAATATTTATATTTATTTGATAGTTTGAGAGTGAAAGAATGATATTGTGATTATTGAATTATTAATTGTGAAAAGTGGTTGGTAGGGTTGAATTTGAGGGAATTGGGAAGATTAAAGTTAAAATATGGATGAATGTGTGGTTGGAAAGTTGGAAAATGTGTGTGTGTGAAAGGAAGTGAAAGTGTTATTTGCGTGAGCATATGAAAAGATGAGGTAAGGTTTTGTTGGGAAGGAGCAGGAAAGTGGTGAGTTTATGAAAGGAAAACCAGAATTGATGTGTTTGCATTTGCAGGGCAGGGGAGTGAGTTGGCCCAGCTGTGCCTCCAATGCACCATCTCCGTACCACCCTTCAATTCTCATCTTCTCTCTTCTCTCAATCACTCACCTCAACCAATATATTCTTGCCTAATATTTTCAGACAAATTTATTACCCCCAACTAACACATCTCCTTCATATAACTCACTTACCACACTATTTGGCATATTATTCAATATTTTAAGACAATTTAATTTCTATATGCACCGAATAAAATATCATTATTATTATAACTTTTTAAATACTTATTACATATCATCCATGATCCATTTTAATTACATGATTATCAAAAACAATTCAAACAGTTAATACATTCTACATTCTTTACTGGTTTAAAACATATATAAAGGTGAAATACATCTACATCTACATCTACATCTATTTCCCCTACCCCTAGTAGATACTAGCTCTATTATCTGAAACCTTTCATTCATAAACTCCTTTGTTTCTACCAAAACCTACTATGCAAATTTTATCTTTTCTTTTTATTGTTTTGTTTCTATTCTCTTCTCAAATCATTAGTGGTTGAGATTTTGGACCCTAATGTGTTGTTGTATCCCTCTTTCTGCTCGCAACCCCATTTAAACCTCAGATTTTGTCATCACTTCTCATTATAACCATCATCATCGCCATTTCTACCTGCATCATCATCACTCTCTTTCCTCTACACACACCATTAACCCCATCACTTGTTTTTTTCTTCTTCCTTTCCCCTTTCAACCCAACAATTCACCCTTTCAACAGAATGCTTTAAGCTTGTCAAAAACCCTAATCTCCTCTCTCTCTCTCTCTCTCTACCTCTCCCTCCTGTTATATCATTCTTGAAGACACAACGGACATGGACCTGACCTCCAGCAGTACCCACACAGTACAAACCTTGGATGCAGATACTAGGATCACACCACCCATCAACCCCACCAACAATACCACCCCAAAGTCTCTATCTTTCACCAACGGCACACCCAAGCGCCACCCCACCACCATCGGTGCTCCACTGCCACTACCACCGCCCATGGTGGTTACCTACAAAGAATGCCTCAAAAACCACGCCGCCAGCCTAGGTGGCCATGCACTCGATGGCTGTGGCGAGTTCATGCCTTCCTCCTCAACCAACCCCACCGATCCTCGCTCCCTTAAGTGCGCCGCGTGTGGCTGCCACCGCAACTTCCACCGCCGTGATCCTCAAGAACACAACAACCTCAACTACAACATTCACAGCACCAACACCGCCGCCGCCGCCAACAATAACCCCACTTTTCTAAGCTGCATCTACACGCCTTCAGCACCAGCACCAATCTCTCAGCGAGCCATGAGCCAAAGCACGAGTCCGAGCTTGAGTTCGAGCCCGAGTCACAGTCCGAGCCCAATGTCAAGCCCCTCACCTCCTCCACTCTCCCACGTGCCGCCGTACCACGCTTCAGCACCCCACATGCTTTTAGCCCTCGGCACTGGCTATTCTACACCCTCCGATGAACATCACCACCACAGAGGCCTCACCTTTTCGAGCGTGATGTTGAAGAGCGAGAACCCGAAGAAGAGGTACAGGACCAAGTTCAGCAAAGAGCAGAAGGAGAAGATGCATAGCTTCTCTGAGAAACTGGGGTGGAGAATGCAGAAAGGGGATGATGGATTGGTCCAGCAATTCTGCAATGACATTGGGGTCTCTAGAGGGGTATTCAAGGTGTGGATGCACAACAACAAGAACACTCTTAGGAGAAGATTGGATCAAGGGGAAAATGCAAATCCAAACGCAAATGCAAATTCTTCTCAAAGTGTTGGGGATCATGATGACGGCAATAATACCAGTGGTGGAGGTGGTTTTGACAGTGATATCAACAACCCCTACAATCCAAATAGCAACAACAACAATGACATTCACATGAATGAAGAAGATGATGGATGTCGCAATGTTCATGTTTCTCTTAATGGGTTGTCATCTTAGCTTCCTTTCTTTTGTCAAGAAACTTAGTTAGACGGGAATGGAGCTGGAAGCAAATTTCGCGATGATCATTATTGTTTATTACCATCCTTTTGGTTTTATTTTTCTTTTTGAAGAAAGTTAAGACTATAGGAAAATTCAAGGTTGTCTTGGTTTCTATTAAAATGTCATATTACTGTGTTTATGTTCATAGATGATGTTTGTATCACCACCAGGACATGTCTCACCCTCCTCCTGATAGCTCTTATTGCTGTCACGTTTTCTCCTTTATAAAGAGCAGGTATATATTTTAAGTGATTTAACTGTCAGAACGTAGATATTATTTATTGTGCATCTACTATTCTTTGAAATTTCCACCTTCCAAAATGCCCATATTTGTTTGGCCAATTTCACGACCTTTATCAATTCTGGGGTTGAAATGGAACCTATCTGCAATTTTGTCCTTATTCATTTATGGAGATCTCCTACCACTACAAGATTTTATCTTGGAGATAACGCTGTAGATGCGTCTGGTGAAACATTGCACGAGCAAAGTTCTAAAATCTAATCTTCCCATTAATTTCTCTTTTATGGGTGTGCAAGTGGTCCTGGGTAAGTTATCTCCTAAGAAAGAAAGAAAAGGATTAGACCCATTAATCACATTTGACAAGGACATTAATCCATTCCATCTGCTTTGTTTGGTCTCATCTTCCTAACTTCTTAAAACCTTATTACAAGCAATTATCTTGGTACAAAAAAGGAACTAGAAGGATAGTTGATTAGAAGCATATAATACGCTTTTGGAATATTACAAGATGGCATTGAAAATGCATATTGTCTATTGTGGTGTTTATCTATTATTATTAAACATCATTTAATTACCATAATCTTCTGTTTGTCTATGCTTAGAAGGCAAGCAGCATGATTTGGTTAATCAATAATTAATGGAAAGTAATGCGGCAGTGCTGTCTTATTCTGCCAACATTCCATTTTTAGTTAGTCAAATGAGACGGCAAATTTGTTGTTTTGCTGTTTCATTATATATTTAATTAGTTTAAGGTGGGAGGAAGTTTTTATTCCAAGATTAGTGTAAATCTATCATAGCTTTTGTGTGACCTTACTCACTTATAAATGAGGACTTCCTTATTTTACTTAAAGTCTTGCCTAGAGAAGTTAAACCTGTACTTTTCTGTGCTGTTAACATGCAATGATAACCCATCTGAGATCATCACAAGAGTCACTTGCTTAATTATAATTGATGAATTCAGATGTAAGTTTCATGAGGATTAAAATATGTTTCATTGGCCTTTTAAGCTGCCACGTTGTTTTCTTTCCTTTCAAGTTCATAGTTTATAATTGTTGGGACGAAATGACCCTTTGTAATGAGTTTTTCATAGAATAGGTGTATATAAGATCTCAGCTTTTACAGAGAATGGACCACTCAGGAATTAATGCCATTTTGGAAGCTTTGTTGCTGCAGCAGTGTACCTCTATTCTTTGCTTCTTCTGTGTTTTATTTTCATTTGCTTTTTTATATGGGACCAAATCTTTGATCTTGTGCTTTTCCTCTGGTTTATGAATCAGGCCCACTTGAAAAAGGAATACCACTACACAGCCCAAATAAAATGCTATTATCAGGAGTGGGTCACAATTTTTCATGATTTTAAGCATCAAGATTTTTATATCCATCTAACTAAAACTTTTTAGATTTGATTATTAAAAAGTAATATTATAATTTATAATTAAAGGATACTGTAAAATATATTTATACTGTGAAAACACATTTTAGTTCAATTTATAAAACAAAAGTAAGTAACATGGTCATTTTCACACATAGACTGACGAATACTTCAAAGTCACACCTCCACTTGCAAATACACACAGATTTGAGGGATGAATAATTACGTATTTTAACGGACAAACAAACAATTTTTTTTTGTTTATTAATAGTATAAAAGTGTATACTAAAGGAAACAAGGAATATAAATAAATTAACATAAATGTGTTTAGCTTATTTTTCTTATTTTGATTGGTGTCTTGATCTTCTGATTTGTATATATCTGATTTAGTGGTGTTTTTGAGTGTTGATTTTTTCTTAGTTGTTTGGTTAGATGTTGACTGTTGTGTTCCTTGCAGTATTAGGTGTCTTTGATTCTATTAGATGTGTTAGAAGTTTTTGCCTCTGCGCAAGTAAAGGTATGGTCTTGGATTGCTGCAAAGTCCCGCGAAGTTTACTTTTCCTACCCCTGTTGGGTTATGGATCCTTTGACATGTATACGGCTGATTCGGTAAAGCTAGTTAGCGCTTGGTTTGGTTGGTCCTTTGTCCGACGATTTTGGATGTCAAGTTAGGAGTTAGATTCTATGTGTTCTTGTAAAAGGGTTGGACCACCCCTGAAGTGGTCCCCATTTATTTATTTTTTATTGTTGATAAAAAAAAAGGTGTCTTTGATTTTTGTTTTGTTCTCAAGAGATGAGTTAATGTTCTGTATGAGGATTGGGTCATCTTTAAAATAATTCATATTTATTTAATTTTTCTTGTTGATATTAAAAACTTCTTTAATAATTTTGATGTGGTGTAATATTTTCTTACTCTAGATTTAATCATTTGAACAAACGAGTGATGTCGATTAAAGGGTAACTCTATACATGGAGGAAATAGATAATTTCGAATTGATAAATTAATTGTTATTTTAATAAACAAAGCAAGATATTTTCATTCTAATTATAAAATAAATGTGTATAGTTAAAGAGGAAAAAAGAGTATATATTACATCGTGTTAAGAATATGCTATATTAATATCTCGTTAATTTATTGTGTGTTTGTATTTTGGTTTGAGCACTGGTTACACTTGTTTCAAGATGTTAAACTTGACTGAAGGTTTCTAATGGATTAATTCTTATTGAATGTAGTTTCAAGGTTTTGCAGACAATTTTTTAATCATTAAACAAATTTAAATGTCTCTTTAAGAGTGGTGGGTCTAGAAGGGAGGGACAGATAAACATTTTTTTAAATATGTTGACACTGTTTCCTTAAAGAAAATATTTAAACACTGCTTATTTGGATCATTAATAAACAAAGTTGCAAGGTCAATGTGATGAACATTTTTAAAAAAAAAATTGTATGAAGTAAAGATGCTCAAAATAGAGTTTTCTGAATATATTAACCATAAATTATTTTTGAATATGCATTTGAAAGAACTCTTAATTCATGATCATAATTTTAATGTAACCTTAAGGAAATCTTGAATTTGTAATTTGAAATCTTGATGCAAAACCGTAATGAAATGAATGAAAGGAAAACTACTTTATGTGTTGTGGTTACCAATATACAAGGCGTGTGCCAAACTAACTTTACAACAATTTTATATTAGAGAACAAATAATCCTTCACTCTTTTTCAAAGATAAATATCATTAAAAGAGGGGACTATACGTTCAAATTAAAATAAAAACATGCATTCCTTAATTAAAATAAAATATTATTTTTCAACAATAAATATTACCTAATATTCTCCAATCTCTTGTAATTCTTGTCCCATTCGGTTTGTTTGGCTTGTTCGATCAACGAACTGACCAGAACATGCTAGACACATTAGTCTAAACGATTGGCCCTTGGCCCATCAATAAGCAAGTATCTGGTGAGCATTTTGTAACTTTAAATATTGGCCCAAACGTAATAAGATCCAGTGTTTCTAAAAAGAGCGTCCACCTCTCACTTTTAGTAAAATTAAATATGATCCAAACGTCAAGGGAAGATATCATTCGTTTTGAGTTGGTTAGAAAAGAATACTCTCAGTCAGATACGATACTCTGCAACAGATGTACTTCTGAAATATAAGGAAGAATCTTAACAAGTAAGAAACTCAGTTATGGATATTGGATGACACTATAAAAGGGCCCCGAGACCCTAACCACCAAGTAAGTTGATTTTACACTTTTTACACTACAGTATAATATATAAGTGCTCTCACTGATTTGATCATCAGAGTGTAATATAGAGGTGGAGCACCCTCTGTTGGAGAATTTCAGGAGTTTCTAAGTGATAGTGACGGCAAAGACAGAATAAGGAAGCATCCACCACCGGTTCCTGACCTAAGTCAACCGGACAAAACAATTCTAAATATTTTTTTAAAAAATTATTTATATTTACTTGCATTTTTACAAAGCCTCATCTATCTTCATCCTAATGAGAATACAACCACTCCTTTCGTTTTGTTTGTTCTTTATGCGATGAACTATCACTCTTTGAGCAAAATTGTTAGTTGAGTGAGTAAAACAAGATTGAATTCATTCTTGGTACCACTTCTCCACCAAAAAAGTTTGGTCCTTCTTTCTCAGGCTGGAGTCGCTGCAAGAATATGGTGGTTTCTTGGTTGGTCCACTCGGTCTCTCTCCCTATAAGACAAAGCTTAATATGGATGGATATGACACTTGACATTTGGAATGATCTGAAAGCAAGATACTCTCAAGGGGACCTATCTCGTATTTCAGACTTACAAATGGAAGCGTCTAATCTGAATCAAGGTGATCTATCTGTTACAGAATACTTTACCAAGTTACGAATTATTTGGGATGAGCTTGAGAACTTTAAACTTGACCATATGTGTTCCTATCAAATCAAATGTACTTGTTCTTTGTGGCCTAAATGATCAATATAACAACATTAGATCACATGTGCTTTTTATGGAACTTATCCCTCTTATAACAAATATTTTTTCTTTTGTGGCATAGCAAGAACGCTAGATGATTAGTAATCTCTTGATTGTTAACATTAACATTGTCAATCTTAATGTAAATAAAAATGTTGTCTTTGTCACTTGTTCTTTTTGTGGAAAAAATGGTCATGTTGAATCCACTTGTTATCAAAAAATTGGTTTCGGGTCAACATAATAAAAATTTCAAGAATAATGGAAATAGAAAAGTTTGAGTTTACTGTGGTAAAAATATCCACACGATAGATTCATGTTATAAGAAACACAACTATCCTCCGAGTCACAAGCTTTATGGTAGCAAACCCTCTCAGATTAACAATGTTACTACTGTTGATGAAAACTTCACTAAGAAAAGTCAAAATAGATCATGAGATTGGAGATATCCGCATAACGCCACAACAATATCATATTCTCTCATATATCTTCAAGCAGATCATCAACAACTATAAACTTAATCAAGCTCAAGTCAACCAAGTTGGTTCTTTCTCTATCAAGTCAACAAAACATGTTTCCGACCTTTCTCCAACTGGTAATATCTTTTCCTTTGGAAATTTAGAAACCATTAAACACCTTTGGATTTTGGATTCTAGTGCTACAAATCAAGTATGCATTTCCTTATCTAAATTTTCTTCCTACCATTGCATTAAACCAGTTTTTAAAAGTCTACCTAATGGTCACACTATTTCTGCTTATGACTCTGGAACTACACATTTTATGTATAAATTTTATCTTACTAATGTGTTTTATGTTCCATAGTTTTCTTTTAGTCTTTTTTCTACATCTAAGTTCACTTATGCTTTTAACTACAAGTTGATTTTTTCGTCCACTGACTGTGTTATACATGATGTCTAAACAAACAAGCAGATTGATTTAGTTTATATAAATGTTGGATTGTATGTTTTTAATTCATTTACTAGTTGTCAAACTCTTATTCAAACAAAAGTTTCTACTTACAACTGTAATCTAAGAACACAAGTTTGTGGCACTATAGACCAAGACATCTTTTAAATGAAAGATTAAATATTTTGATATCTCAATACCCTTATATTACTACTAAAAAATCTTATGTTTGTGATACTTGTCATAAAGCAAAGCAAAGGAAACTTCATTTTCATATCAATAATGCTCACACTACCAAATATTTTGAATTGTTACATATGGATATCTAGATCCTTATTCTATGACTTCTGATAAACGTCTAATTTCAGTAATATTTCATATTAAAATATAGGCACTTAATAGTATTAATTGCTAAAATAAGTATAAAAGAACCCCTAACTTATGAATTTATACCTTTTTACATGTTTTTTTATTTTTATTTGAATAAGAGCGATTTATTCCCAAATTCGTGTTAATTTCAAGATTCTATGGAAGGTTGGAGTACACTAGCACTCACCAAAGTTGCCCAAACACGCAAAATAGTCATTTCACCACCAGGGGAGCTCGCTCAAGCGAGCCATATCTCACTTGAGCGAGATAGCACCAAAGACATTGGGCTAGTTCAACCTTTCACTCGCTCAAGCAAGTAAATCTCGCTTGAGCGAGAGTCCACTTAAGCCCATGAAAATTAGGTTAAATAGGGGGCTTGAGGCACAACCCTAGTGTGCAAGATTGAGAGGAAAACACCATTGAGTGACTTATAACCCAATTGGGAGAATAAGAGGTGTGAGAAACATTAGAGGAGGCAGTCGTCAAGGAGAAACATTTTGGATCTTCTTTTCATGCTCTCCCTACGTGTAATAGTCATCATATGTACTAATTCTACCATTTGGGATTGGGAGTAATTTGTTCAAAATTTTATGTATTGAGGTGATATCTAAATATAATATTTTTTTTATTGATTGATTATTGATATTATTCTTTTTCTTCTAAATGCTTGGTTTACATAATCTAGAATCTTAAATTTGACTGGAAAGTATTTTTAGGGTTTTGACATAAACGATAATACTTAACATATTTAAGTGTTAGGAATAGACTTGATATGTTAATTGCCATCAACGTTTAATCTTAACGATAAGTTGTTTTTATGAATATGTGAGGAATCGATATTTAGGAAGCATCTTAATAATTTTATATGTGAGGAATCGATATAAATAATTTTTATACAGGCATCAATATCAATCAAAGGGAACAATATTGTCATGCTAATCAAAATACAAAAGAGTGAGAAAGATGAAACTCAATCCCTATTTTCCCATTTGAAGCAACAAACTCTTTGATTTGTTTTCTTATTAATCATTGTCATCATAACAATTCTCAACAAACTTCTATTTTTTTTTTATATTTAGTGAATATTTTACTTGATTATTCAATTGTTCCTTGTGGATTCGATATTCATCCTTAGTGACACATTATTACTTCTGACAACGCGGTGCACTTCCTGTAAAAAGTCATCAGCTTTTATGCATGGTTATAGATTTTTCTTGACTATTATTGATTATTAATCACATTTTACTTTGCTTTTTCCTATGATTGAAAAATCTAAAGCTCAAAATCACATTACTGGTTTTATTGCATATGTTGAAAATAATTTCAATACTACTATTAGAACTATCAGAACTGACAATGGTTTAAAATTTGATATGAATAATTTCTTTTCATCAAAAGGTATAGTACATCAAAGGACTTGTGTTGAGACACCTGAACATAATGATATAGTTGAAAGGAAACAACATCTTTTTAAAGTGACTTGTGTTTTATTGTTTTAAACTATTTTACCTTCACTGTTTTGGAGTTTCGTCGATCAACAAGCTATTTTTCTCATAAATTGAATACTCACTCCTCTCTTAAAGAATTTGTCTCCTCATGAAAAGCTTTATGGAAAACATTGTGATCTTCCTATCTTACGTGTTTTTTAATGTTTATATTATTCTAATACTCTTATTGCATATAGAAACAAGTTTAATAGTCGTGTTGTTTCTGTGATTTTTCTTGGTTTTCAATCTCATATAAAAGGGTATGTTTTCTTAACCTTAAAAACAATAAAATTAAGGTCTCAAGACATGTAATATTTTATGAACATCGTTTTCCATATCAATAGAATACTAATATTCATGAGAGTTCCAACAATTTATCTTTACCCGTTTTTAAAAATTATGAACAAAATTATATATTCTTATTTATGAAACTAAACAATGTAACATTATTTATGATGAAGTGGACATTGTTCTCAGTGATGAGGGTAATTCTATTCCTCAACAACAGTCTACCCGCAATAGACGCCTCCCATCATATTTATAAGACTATCAAACTTCAAGTTTACATAATATTGTGAGTACTAAATATCCAATATAGTCTTTTATTTCATATAATGCTTTATCCTTTGATTTTAAACATACTAGTTTATCTATCTCTTCACATATTGAACCCAAAAACTATGAGGAAACTTCCAAACAATTTTGTTAGGTGCAAGCTATGAGAGATGAATTGCATGCCCTTGAGCAAAACATAACTTGGACCATCACTACCTTACCACCTGGAAAGACAATTATTGGTTGCATATGAGTCTACAAAATCAAGCACAAGTTTGATGGCTCCATAGAGAGATACAAGGCAAGATTATTCACTAAGGGGTATACACAACAAGAAGGCTTGGATTTCATGGATATTTTCGCTTTTGTGGCAAAGTTGATCACTCTACGTCTCTTTTTGGCTTGGCCGCCAACAACTAGTTTTGTAAACAATTAAATATAAACAATGTCTTTCTCCATGTCAACCTTCACAAAAAAAGTTTACATGATACTTCCATCTAATTTTCCATTTTAGAGGTCTCTTTACATCTTAAGAAAAGTTGGACGAAAATGATAATACACCTGGCCTTGCCATAATGGCAGCTTATTCCAAGTCCCCTTTCTTCACTTTTTTTTAAAATAAATAGCATCTATTGAAAAATAAACATTTTGTTGTTTGAAAAAGTAAAAGTGATTTATATATTAAAAAAATCATGAAAAGGTTGTGAATGTATTGGTTGATTGAAAGGTATACGAAATTAGGGTTGTGTTCAACAAGTATTCCTTTGATGTCACTTGGAATATTGATGGTTGTATCAGTTTCGCTTATAATACAACATAGTTCAAGTATTAGTAATGGTTCAGTTTTTTGTTTTTTTATCAGCAATTAATGAATTAAATAAATGAAACACTTTAGAGGTGTCTCAACCCTTATACAAGATCTAACTTCAAACAAACAGAATAAACAGATTACAACTTTTTATCTATTTCCATAACAAGCACCCAAACTAAATCACATATGGCTCTGCTCATCCTATTTTTTGTTCCATAGAAATTTATGCAGAACAGCCTGCCCCCTTCCTATACAATTAGAAATCAATTAAGTATGGTGGTGCCCTACAAAATCTATGAATGTTGTTATTCTCCCAAAACCTGCAAAAACTCCACTTGAGAGAGTGTTGAAAACAACTTCTATTTTAGTTGTATTAACATCCCTTGTCATATAGTTTACAGCATTATTGCATTATCTTTATCATTCAGTCCAGAATCACACCTGGGGCCTTTGTCCCTACTGCATAACCCTTGATGTTGTAAGTCCATGGCTCATTCAAAGTTATCCATTTCTTCACTCTACCTCCAAGTTCCTTGCAGCATAGTTCTACATAGTCTTTTTGTCACTAGCTCATTGATATTCAATTCCTTCTTCGTTTATTCCTCCATTTCATTGGAAGTATTCTTGTCCAAGGTATGAAAAATCTGTAGCCATCCACATTCATATCCTCCATAATCACTTCACGTTCTCATCCTTCCAATCCTACACAACCTGCACATATGGATACCCTTTCCTAGCCTTTAGCTAAGACAATGTCACATTATTACGACTAAATGAACACATTACAGATAACAACACACATAACAAACAAATCACGCGTTTGTTAATCCTTGAACAGCCTCATATAATACTCTCATCCTAATTTTAATCTAAAACTTTAAATTACTTTTTACACTAGAGACCGGTTACACCTTTTCCCCTTTATACGTTCTTAGTTGTCCATCCCCCCACAGAATTAAACTCACCCCCACAGCATCCTATTCTATTGCTCACCCCGCCCCCAATTAGTAATGGTTCAGTGATTTAACCAGTGATCTATGAACACGATCGAGTGAATACCCAATCGGTTTTTATAGTTGTTAACAATAGCACTGGTTTGTAGGCAACGAAAAAGAGTTTTAGCACTTTAGTTAGGTGTTAATATTATACGTGGCAAAACGGGTTATTCATTCTCGTCCAGATTATTATGGGTTGGTTATTTGATTGATCAACTCAATCCACTTTATTTATGAGCACGATGAGTTAGTGGGCATGAATTCAGAAGAAAGAACATGTGAGAGAGAAGAGTGGGAGAGGAGAATGGAAATAAGGGTTAGACTCTTGTTAAGTTATGTAAGTTCTTTTTTATCTTTTATCACAGGTTTGGAAATAATCTTAGAACAATTGCTTCCTGCACTCACTTGAACCCAATCACTAAGGTAAAATGATCAAAATGTTTTCTGTAATTTTTCAGAATCCTTTTTTTTTCAATATGTTTAAAAAAATACTATGGATTTTTTTTAAAATGTATTTTTTATATTCTTGAATTATTATTTTTTTAAATGAGGTTTTGGTTTTTCAATTTTATAATAAAATTTTATTGTCGAAACACAAAAATCTTTTTTTTTTTTTCTAAAATATGTTTTTTAATTCTAAGGTTTCAAGTTTAGAATAAGGGTCAATTCTAGAATTTCAAAAGTTATTTAGGTGCATATCTAAAATCATTGGGTGCAAATAACCAATGGTGTCTCACCACGAATTCAACCGGTAGATAGGTGAGGTTACAGTTTTCAAGATGTTAAACTTGACTGAAGGTTTTTAATGGATTAATTCTTATTGAATGTAGTTTCAAGGTTTTGCAGACAAATTTCTAATCATTAAACAAATTTAAATGTTTCTTTAAGAGTGATTGGTCTAGAAGGCAGGAACATATAAACATTTTTTTTAAATATTTTTGACTTGTTTCCTTAAAGAAAATATTTAAACACAGCTTATTTGGATCATTAATAAACAAACTTGCATGTGATGAACGTTTTAAAATAAAAACTTTCTATCAATTACTTTATATTCTAAAATCAATATAAATTTCTATCAATTACTTTATATTCTAAAATCAATATTTAGATTCTAAAGTGAATAGTTAAAATATTAATAGTTAATTAGATATCAATTTATAAATTAGGTTATGTACTTATAGATAAAGTGGGTTTAGAGAATATATAAGATTGACAGTAATAATAATTATGGTAGATGTCAATTGTTCCTCTTGTGTTTGGTATAGTTCTTTTTTGGTGTCTCAGCTTTTTAGTTTTTTCATTTTTTGATGCTTCAGCTTCTTAGTATCCAATCGGAAATAAATTTGTAGAAAGTTTTCCAAAGATCAAGTATTAGAAATTGAGCAATGTAAAACTGATAAAAGTGTACCTTACTTTATTATAAAAAACTTATTTATAATGTTTTGTATTGGACTATTTGATTTATAAACCGTATATGATATGTATCTTCAATAAATCAATGTTAAAAAGATAGAGAGTAGACTTGATTATTAATATTAATAAGTTAAAAAAAAAAATTAGAAACTTTTGGATATTACAGTACACGTTTGTTTGTTTTTTTTTTTGCTTACACCTAATTAGTATATGTAGGAAAAAGTGCGGATATGTGTAGATATTATTCTTTGTAGTGACATGAACCTAATTATCATTTTTTATATCATCATACATATTAATTTACATATAAAAAAAATTAATTTATATATTAATTTGATGAGTTAAAAAATCTAACCACTCTTTACTTCTCTGTTTGTATGGTTATCCTTAAAAAAAAATATGTTGATAAGTTGCATTGTGTAGGATCCTTTAAGAACATTTTTTTCTTTTCCATTGTTAGATGTTTGACCTCACAAAAAAAGAGATGATGTAATCTAAAAATTCATTTTTGAACAAATAAGTTTTTTGTTAGAAGACTTTTTTATAAAACCATTCATGAGGGACACTTGAAGGAGAAGAAATGAGAGGAAAGAATAAATCTCAAAGTCTTGTCTCTTGAGACTTACACCATATATATTATGTACTTCATGTAAAAATATATAAATTTAATTAACAATTACATGCGTAATAATAATAGAGGAATTGTTAATTTCAACCCCTTAAAGTAAATGATAAACATGTTTTTGATACGTGAAAAGTTTTATATTACTTAAAGACTTGGGAAAAATATTGTTTATAAATTAACTATCTTCTCAATCTATCAATACCCTTTTATTAACGACAAAACCACCATGAAATAATTCAACATAAAACATATAATACATGAATTGCAACAAGTTTAACAAGATGAATACAATTTAGATAAAAATATTGGGACTAAACTAACAATTTAGATAACTTTATTTCTTAGTCTTAACTAAAGAATGTGTTTGAATTTATTAAAATTTTCACAGTAACAAAACCTTTGTGGTAATTTTTGTTCCTCTTTATTTTTTAGGAAGGTCTATAACTATATAACTTCTAGAAATGAAGGTTTGGCTGTGGAATTGGTCTATTTTTCTTCCCAAAGACCTCGTTACTATGTTCCAAATTACATGTCATGGAATGATTGCGACCCTTTATCACGTAGACCTTTCTCCCTTCTCTAACTTAATTACCTTTTTTTTTCTTTTCAATATAAGTATTTATTAATACTCTAGAAGGTATGGAAAAGGCAATACAAATTCCAAACCATTTCCTACTTTGTACGGATCGAAGTTTAAGTAATTTTTGTTCCATTGACTTCGTCGCCATAATCCCTTTGAACGCACAAAGAGTTGAGACCACATTGGGCCAAAATTCCAATCACCGTAAGCAAGTTGCACGACTTGAAGTCTCAATATCATAACCAATGTTGTCGTGTGCCTTTTGGCATTGGAGATGAGACGCAACTTCAACATTATGCATGCCGTGAAGATCAAACAACTCTCATATAACAATCATGTCGGTAACATTGTTTTTTCTGGATAAACATAAAACACTTGTGTGTCTCTTGATATGTCTAAAAATTTGAACTATATATGTACTGATATTTGAGACCAACCAAACATTCGTATATACTTTTTCTAGAAACTAAAACTTACTTCCATTTTAATAAGCACCATACCATAAAATACCAACGATTTTCTTTAATTTTGAAAATTTCAAAACTTGACCGTTATCATGAGAATTTTCAAGTTTAAATTCAAAATGTTTACCGTGTATATAATATAAAATGACAACAAGGTGAGGTATTATGGTGTTATATTTAACTACCTAAATTTTAAGAGAATTTTGTGAAACATTGACCATCTAATCTCTCTCAAACATTTGACACTATTGCTATCAATTTTTCTATAACCGTTATCCCATCACAAGATCAGCAATTGTCATCAAAATAATTCTAACTAACAACATGATACTTCAAATTTAATTATTTAATTGTAAGTTGATCCATCTAAATTGATTATTTTTCTCATCATAATTAAATCAAACTCTTCTAATATACCTAACTTTTATCACATGACATGTAACTTTTATGGAGTTTTTTATTTTTAAGTTATGAAGTTTATTATCATATTAATAACAGCAACCAACATGTACTAATAATAAAAATATAGACACTAATGGAGCTCTTTTTTTCTCATATATACTAATGTCTAAATTAGTAAAATATAGAACAAATAACTAGGTAAAAAAAAACATTGAATCACCACACTTCATCTTAGTTATTAGTGTTCCATAATGTTTAGTGTCAAACTGAATTTTAAAATATTATTTAATTTGATTAAATTTTATATTTAATTAAAATTAAGTTAAATTAAATTACCACTTAAAACAAAGGCGTGACAGTTCTGTATTTTTTAATTTTTCATAAATTTATATATATCAACATTTTATTTTATAATATTTGACGTTGTATCTGTATTTTATTTTATAGTATTTGATAATGTCTTTGTATATCATTGTTTTCATCTGATGTGATGTTTTGTGAACAATAAAAATTTGTTTCATGTACTTTCAATATTATATAATAATATAATATGTATACGCATATTTAATATTTAATATGTATATACATATATTTTAACAATTGAGAGTGTTTTGTGTATTCTCATTTGCTATTCTTAAAAGTGTCAAATATTTAAAAATTTAAAAATACAGATACACAAACGTAGTTAAATATTTAAATATTTGATAACCAACGTTGTCAAATAATAAAGATACACAAACATTGTTAAATACTATAAAATATAAATATATTGTCAAATATTATAGAATATAAATACAAATGAGTTTATGTAAAAAAAATAAAAAATACATATACATATAAATCTATATTTCATTGGAGACACTAGTTTTTATAAGAATAATATCTTCTATTATATTTTTTTAATTATTAGAATTGAGAATCCTTGGAAGTAGAAAAATATTTTGAAAGTTAGTGATATTGAGTGTTTCAAGACTGGTATCAAATCTAAGGGAAGACTTTTTTTTATATTATTATTTAGTAACAATTGAGTTATACTATGGTTCAATTTATATCAAATCTAAGGGGAGAATTTTTTTATATTATTATTTAGTAACAATTGTGTTATACTATGGTTAAAATTAGAGAAAAGAAAAATATTTTTAATCATTTTCAAGGAGAAAATGTATTTTGAGAACAAGTGATAGTTATGTGTTCAAAGACTTGTGTAGAATATAAGGAAGTGTGCAGTTAATGTAGGAGAAGTTTTTGGATTGAGGTTTTTTACATCTTAAAAATAATATGATTTGTACATTAGAAGAATAATTAGAAGGAAGTTGATAAATGAAGAGAGATTTTTTTTTTTGTAAATATAAATATGGATGACAAAAATATCCATTTCCGCAGATAAAATCTGTTATGGGTAGAAAATGGATACTTTAAACGGGTACCCGTGGGATGGGTATCATATTACCGGTATCCACGTGTATCCATCACCAGTTAAAAAATAATTAATTAATATTAATTCTATTGTATTTGTTTTAAGAAAATAAAAATGTATTGTAAAAAAAAATCTGTTATCTGTGGCTCAATTCCCTATCTAGCACCATTTACATCTTTATTTTCCTATCTAGCACCCTTTTGTTTTTATTTCCCTATCTAGCACTCTTTTGTTTTTATTTCTCTATTTAGCACTCTTTTATTTTTTATTTCCCTATCTAGCACCATTTTAAAAATAAATAAATAAATAATAAATTATTATTTTTTATAATTTTAATTTTGAATGCATTAAAAATAAATATTTTTAATGTTTAAAATAATTAGAAATATAATTAATGAATAAATAAATGAGTTTTTACAAAATAAAAATAAAAAATTAATAAATTAAAAATGTTTAGTTTAAAATTATTATTTTTAAAAATGAAGAAAATAAAAAATTAAACTCTACAACAACATAAAAGTTGAATCTATAAACATAAATTAGTATTTATTTTTATTATTATTGATTATATAATCATGTTAATTTCAAGTAAAAAATACAGGACATATTTATAAAAAAAACCAAAGTCAATTAGTATTAATTAATAGTGGACACATAAATAATATTGAAGTGTTTACCTAAATGTAAAGTTCTAAAAAAAATTAATACAAACGTTACACTTAATGCTTAAAAATGAGAAGAAAAAAATGCAAAAATAAATAAGTCTAGAAAATAAAAACAACAACAATAAAATAAAAACAAAAACCATAAATAAATAAAGATTGACAGAAAAAATAATAATAACTAAAAACATAAAAGGTATAAAATAAAGGAAAAACAAAATAAGATAAAGATAAAAGATATAAAAAAAATCAAATAAATCAAAACAAGATAAATATAAGAGATATAAGGCAATACTAAATAAGTATATGTTGATCATAAAAAGGAAAATAAATGAGAGATGATCATTCATTTAATGTGTTCTTCAATGGTACATTAAATAGTTTGTGCGAAATGAAACATAATTAATGATGAAAAGTAGACGGTCTAGTAATGTTGGGACACGTTATTTTTGTGTGTCCTGGTGTTTGACAATATTATTATTTTTTCTGTCATTCTTTATTTATATTTATTTTTTGTTTTTATTTTATTGTTGCTGTTTTTTTTTCTATACTTATTTAGTTTTGTATTTTTTTTGTCTCATTTTTAAGCATTAAGTGTAGCATTTGCATTAGTTTTTTTTTAGAATTTTGCATTTAGGGTAGACACTTTAATATTATTTATGTGTTCACTATTAATTAATACTAATTGACTTTGGTTTTTTTATAATTATGTCCTGTATTTTTTACTTGAAATTAACATGATTATATCATCAATAATAATAAAAATAAATGTTAATTTATGTTTATAGATTCAACTTTTATGTTGTTGTATAGTTTAATTTTTTATTTTCTTCATTTTAAAAAATAATAATTTTAAACTAAATATTTTTTAATTTATTACTTTTTTTTTATTTTGTAAAAACTCATTTATTTATTCATTAATTATATTTCTAATTATTTTAAACATTAAAAATATTTATTTTTTAATGCATTCAAAATTAAAATTATAAAAGAAATAAATTATTTATTTATTTATTTTTAAAATGGTGCTAGATAGGGAAATAAAAAATAAAAGAGTGCTAGATAGGGAAATAAAAACAAAAGGGTGCTAGATAGGAAAATAAAGATGTAAATGGTGCTAGATAGGGAATTGAGTCGTTATCTGTTGTATTTAAATTTTCTATTGGTTGTGTTTTATTATTGATGTTGTTAATACAAACTATTGTTGTGGTTAATATATATTAAATTGTTATGAGTAATATATAATATTACAAAATTTTAGGAGTTGATATTTTAAGAATGAAAATTGTATCATTAAAGGGAGTTTATGATTTCTATGTGAAAAGAGTATATGTGTGAGGATGTGATTATGAGAAATACTTAATGGAAAATCTCTCAAATTAATTAAAGGGATGTGTGGATCAAAGAAGAAGTGGAATGAATAAACTTTAAAAATATAAAATTTTAGTTAAAATATTGATTTTTAAAATCAATAAATTAATTAATTTATTAAATAACCATGTTGATTGAAAATTATACGTGTATTGTGATTTTTTAATAATTATTTATATTTATTGTTGATGATGGTTGTAATAATCTTTTAAGAAAATACGATAAAAGAAGAAGATATGTAATGGGAAATCACCTCATAAGAAATTTCATTTTGGACTTGTTAATTAATTTTAAAAAAAATATTTTGGATTATATCATCTAGATTTGATTAAATAATTATTTTTACAATATAACTTATTTTCTAAAAACAAATGCAACAGAATCAAATATATAATATAATTAATTATTTCCTTAAAATAAACTAGATTTAAAGCACTAAAATTAATTTCTTAATTTAAAATACAACATACTTAATTTACCATTTTTTTTTCAAATAAGAACCAATATATAATAATCAAGTTTATTGCATATTATAATTGCCAAATAACTTTCTTTTAAAACTACATCATTAACATTTTTTTTAATACCCATCTCTTAATCTGATACTATTCTTTTCTATCATAAGCTATATAATAATTTTATTTAAAATATCACATGATTTTAATTTTAGGGTGTAATAAAATCAAATCTGTTATTAAAATCATATATAATTTAACTAAAAAAAATTATTAAATAACAATCATAATTAGATAAAAAAAATAATTTGTCTTGATTAAATTATTTTTAATTTTATATTTAAATTAACTGGTCTCAATTACTAATATTTTAGATTTTAAATTAGTCTTAAAAAAATTAATAGAAATTAATATAATATAAAATATTAATGGCTAAAATAACCTTAATGGTTAGGTATAAATTTATAAACTACTTTATAAATTTTTATTAATAATAGAAACTACTTACCAATAATTTTTTTAGTTTATAAAATAATTTCTAATTTAATCATAATAACTCATTATTTTGGTCTCTACAACTATTTTTTATTTAATGATATTAAATTAAACATTACAAGAGACTATTTTATGAACTAAAATAAAAAATTATTGGTATCTGAAATAGTCCTTATTAATATTAGAAACTTATAAAATAGTTTCTTAATTGGTATCTAACAATTAGCTACCAAGATTTTAGTTACCTATTTCTTTGTATTCTAAAGAAGTTTAAGATATTAATAGTCAAAAACCTTGATAGTTAATTTAGATATCAATTTAAAAATTATTTTATAAATTTTATTAATAATAAAAACTACGTTAGATACGAATAATTTTGTAATCTCTAAAATAATATCTAATTTAGACAATATAGTAGCTAATTATTTTTAGTGTCTAAATTTATTGTTCTCTAATTATTTTCTTATAGTGCATAATATAACACAATTATATTATTATTATTAAAACAAATATTTCCTTATATTTTATATCAGTCTTGAAACACTTGACATCATAGGTTTTCAAAATAGTTTTCTCGTTTTAAAGATTCTCAATTCTTTATCTCCAATTCAAACAATAATATAAAACAATTATAATATAAGTATATGATATGCCTCTAGTTATTGTTTATCAACCATCGTTTTGTAATAAACTACAGTTTTATTCTCATTATTTCCCTTAAATATCATTGATGGGAGTAGTTATGCTAATTTTTATTGACATTAATGCAATAAAATTGTTCAGCCAACTTATTTCTTTTTAAAAATATTTATATTTTCTTAATAATTAATTTTAATAAACTTATTATTCTCTTTTTTCTTAACTAAAAACAACTTACACAAAAAAAAAGTGTTTGTTGCTTATTGACAATAGCCTAGCTTACCATTGCCACAAATAAGTGATTTTCATAATTTAATGATTGTTATGGCCATAAAAGCACGTTTTGATTGTATTAAAGTGACATTCACCGTCCAAAAAAAGACTTCAAAGTACAGATGAGAAATGCCGGCAAAGTTTTTGTATATTTCTGCTGACAAAATCAGAAACATTGTTCAAAGTTATATCGTAAAGGTATTCTTTCATTTAAAATTCAGTTTGCAAGGTTCTCCGATAAGATACGTTTTCAGTATGTAATATATAATTATATAATTATGATTGGTTTAAGCATATATTTAAAGTATTTTCAATCGTTTAAATAATTTATTCCCCCAAATAAAACAATTTATCATTAATTTGAATTATTGTATTGATACTATTAAATACTAATAATATTTTTATTAGTAAGACTGTAGTTTCAAAACTGTATAATTGAGCAATTGAAAACTTTAAGAAAACAAGTGAAAGAAAAACCATAAACGCATCCATAAGATACTCGTTTTTGGTGATGACTTTTCATTCGTAGAGATGCAAAAATTCACCCTTTTAATACACAGGTTATTTCCTCAATTACCATGTTTTAAAGTTTACTTTTTTACTAATATTTCTTAAATCAATTCTTCATTCATTGCATTGCTTCTACTTGCAGGTGGGATTGGTTTTTTGCCTCAAATCCAAGGGGCAGGTTTTGGACTTAGTTTCAGAAAGTGATCCTCTAATACTGTTTCACAAATTCAAGAAGAAGTAGAAGAAGAAACCTTCAACCTTCCCAACTAAAAGACATTGACTTCATGAATCCAAAGATCACCGACGAAGTCCAACCGAAGAAAACCAAATAAAAAATGTCTCACAATTGCCTTAAAGCCAAGCACAGTAGTCACTTTAGCCAACCTTCACAATCACAAGTCCCAACATCTTACACGTTTCAACCCAATATAGTACACAGAAAATGTACCACAAAATTGTTACATTAACTGCAAACCGTTCGTACTCCAATACCAATTGACCAAATCAGATTCTTATTCATTTTGAAAAAGCAAAACCCTCTTGTTGCTTTCTAACAAAATATATGCCTAATCTCGCATATTTAGGTCCAAAAATCAAGTTATGCCAAGATATTATTCTGCCACCGATTTGGGTGTGCATTAGTGAGGAGAGTTCACTGTCTCACAATGAATCCTTTGACGGGGAAATTTTCTTGCTCCCAACTCTCCTTCTTCTTATAACGTGGTTTGAAATCTTTCTGAAAGTAAGAGTAAAGTCTTAGTTGTGGAGTGGGTTTGGCCTAGTTTAGCATTAATGGGTGCTAGAAACCTTGTTATGCTCAAAACACACGTTGAATCTATCAACTTCTCTTTTGCAAATGGTTTTGTTTATGAAAACGTGCTTTGGGCCTTGGCTCCTCTTCGGGTTTTCTTCTACAACTATGTTCTCTATTCCTTGGGTTTGATTCTCAAACATATCTTCAGGTTCGATGAATCTCTCATTTGGGTTATTGCTATTTAGAGTTCTTGTTTCTATTTTTTATTTCCTACGTAACAGGAAAATTGAATAATGATTCCCTTTATTTCTTGTTTCAGATTTCATGTGGAAGACTGGAAAAGCGAGCACCTTATTCAACATGATCTACTCGATCAAACCAAGAGAAATCAGATTCAAGATTCTAACATTGACGGGGTCGCAGAAGAGTTAGCTAATTTGCTGTTTCCGATCTTTGATAATTTTCATGTAGCAATTGATGAAAGAGAAGGAGAAACAAAGTGCCCTGTTTTATTTGTGAAGGACTCCGATACAAATATTCATGAAGATGCTGATAATTTACAAGGAGAAACAAAGTCCTCTGTTTTAAGGGAGATAAACTCTGATGTTCTTCAAGATGCAAATAAATTAGAAGGAGAAACAGAGTGCTCTGTTTTAGAGGAGAAAGACTTGGATATGCATGAAGATAGTAAAAGAAGAGAAGGAGAAATAGAGGGGTCTGTTTCTATGGAGACTCTCTCGTGTGTTCATGAAGATGTTAAGAAAATAACTGAAAATGAATCAGATAGCTCTGTTTCCACGGAGGCTGATTCCAATTTACTTTCAGAAAATGAAGAAGAAAAAACAGAAGATTTTTTCTTCACAAATAGTGACCCTGTTAAAGCCAATGGTTTGGTAGAAGAACCAAGTTTCTTAACCTTCACTTTCCTACAAAATTATATAGCTCCAAATGCTTCCGATAAACTATTTTCCAGTAATGAAAATATTTCAAAAATGGAATCTTCAGAGAATAATTTGGAGGAAGGCCTTGTTTCTCAAGACGAAGAACAGAGAAACATCACAACCAGTTCCACTTCTGGTCCAATCTTTCAAAGTAACGCGTTTTGTGCAAGTGATTCATCTGATGATGACAATCTAAATGATAACACGTTTCAATCTGATTTTGGGTCAGAATCATGCAATAACAATATTGACTATTCGGTAGCACTTCAAGTTCTTAGTTCTAAGCGTTTTGGTGAAGGATTTGGTACTGAGGATCTTGAGGGAAATAATGGTGAATTTCGTGAAGAATCTCAATATTCATGTGACAATGAAGTCTCACACGATCTCAGTTTTGATCTTGTTGAAGACAAAAATCAAAGGGAAAGCTCTTCCTACCATGGAGAAGACACCATGTGGGAAGATAAATGGGATGAATCAGATTTTGATGAAGAAGATGATGATGATGACTTTGATTGGGAGAATGATGAGGTAGTGGAACAATTGAAAATGGAACTTAAAAATGCAAGACAAGGAGGGCTTGCCACAATTTTAGAAGAGGAAGAAGAAGAAGCAAAGTCTCCAAAAGTTGTCGAGGATCTAAAGCCATTGAAGATTGAAAAGAAGATAGAATTCAAGGATCACATAGTTGAAATTCAAAAGGTTTATAGGTGCTACGCAGAGAAAACTCGGAAACTGGATGTTTTGAATTACCAGACCATGCATGCAATTGGTTAGGACCATGCTAATTTCATTTCATTTGCATGCATTTCACCTTAGATTGGAACAATTTCAACGTTCTGGTAATTTCTTTAGCATATTATTTAGAGACTAAAACATGGAAATCCTCACAAAAATATCAGGGTGAAGCTTTTTCGACATTAATTTCATAAGTTGTTCAGTCACATGATCTTTTCTTTTATTGAGTTCTTCATTTGTTTCTTTAGCATAATCTTGTTCTTGCTTGGTGATTAACTTGGTCACGGACTTTGTTGCTGTGTGTAGGGCTTCTTCAACTAAAAGTCCCTCCAAAATTAATTATAATCCCGAAATCTACCGTCCAAAGTGTGAATCCCCTAATATCTCAAAATTTGTGGCCACGCAAGGCACAGAAGCAGATATCTGATCCAATACTGAAGTTTGTTCAAGATCTGCATATAGATTTGGAATTGGTGTATGTTGGGCAAGTTTGCCTCTCGTGGGAAATGCTGTGTTGGCAGCACAAGAAAGTAAAAGAGTTACAACAATATGATTCCCAATGGCCTCGTAGCTATAACCTTGTGGCAGGTGACTTTCAACTCTTTCAGGTCCTCTTGCAACGCTTTTTGGAAGATGAACCATACCAAGGCCCAAGAATTCAAAACTACAACAACAATCGATGTGTCATTCGCAACCTGCTCCAAGTTCCACCCATTAAAGGTAACAAATTTTAACTTTTACTCCTTTCAAAAATTGCTGCAAATTAATGATATAGATTTCTGGGAAAAAAATGTATTTTTAGCGTATTTTCTAAATTTATCTACTTTTTAATTATCTTTATCACCGTTTAAGAAGGACGTGACCTACTTTTAAATATATCACATCAATAACAGATGATATGTAATGTCATATATCTACATTGTACTAAGTTTTTTAAATTATGAACCACCAGAAAGTATTTAAATTAATAAAAGTACGCGTACAAACACATTTGTGTAATATGTTATAATTGTAATTAACTATGATCTTATTACTACAGATGACAATACCAAAGACAAAAAAATAATTAAGTTGGGTGAAGAGTATGCTGCAATCAATAGCGAAAGGTTGGCAAAAATCATCTCAGAGTCCATGCAGATGTTCTGGGAATTTGTGAGAGCAGATAAAGATTATGGCAATGTGATCAAAGCTTCTCATAAAACAGGAATTGATCTCAAGGACCAATCAATTTCGGATCTTCTTGGGAATGTTCGAACTCAATTGCAAAAGGTTTTTTTTTCTTTCTTGAAAGACTTACATTTTCACTACGTAAACTTGACCCTGTTAGATGATTATAATTGACCATCTTGGGTTAATTAAATGTTGCAGAAGGAGAAGAAGCTAAAAGACATAGTGAGGAGTGGGAATTGCATAGTGAGGAAGTTCCAAAAACACAATGAAGATCAAATTCAACTTGATCAAGAACAGTTGCTTGCTCAAGTGGGATTGAGATTGGTCTCAAGGGTGTTACACATGAAAAAGTTGAGAAAAGATCAACTAATGTGGTGCAATGAAAAGTTGAACCGAATCAAATTTGTTGGCAGAAAGGTCCAAGTGGAGCCTTCTCTTTTGTTTTTCCCTTGTTGATTCATTCATCCAGAGCCCTCCCAGTGTATATATTGTTGGATGCATAGACACCTGTTTCGGCAGAAAATTACACACTAGCATACACAGAAACTGCATTATTATAAATTGTTCATGACATAACATATGTTATACATCAATGTTGACATAGTGATGGAATACTAAATCAGTTTTGGGATCAAATTTGTTTTCATTGTGGTGCGTGTTTGAGGGGACGGGTAAGGACCAATTCAATTTAACATTTTTTTTCATTATATTTCGTTAACCATTATACTAATATTTCTAGTATAACTACAATAACAAAGGTTTTAACCTATAGCTCCATATAAACGACTCAAAACTTCCACCGTTAAGCATATTGATGTGAAAGAATAAAAAGTCCCTCTTAATTATATTAAGTTTATATTGTTTACCTAATTTAAAATATATGTCATTTGATTTGCTTTTATTTTAGAGAGAAAAAAAGCATGTTTCAAATTAATTTTAATTTTACAAATTAATGATAAATATTAAATATTTTTGTTATAACCATCCTAATCAATGCTTTAAAAATTAGACTAATAATCAAATCAGTTTATACATTGGATTTGTAGGTTAGTGGTTGAATCAATGAATAAATATTTGAATAATATGAATAAGTTTATCTTTAATATATAAAAGCTAGATACAATATTATATATATAGTTACGACTTTAAATGTGAGTTTGAATCTCATATTACACAGAAATGAACAAGATGAGCGAAGCAAAGCGAAAATACTGTCTGAACTCCTTTTAATCAAAGATTCTCCGAACGATCTTGACCACATACCCCTTATAAAGGCTTCCACAAACAATCGTTTATTCGGCTGAGGAATATGTACCATCACCTCGCTAAATCGACACAATAATTGCTTTATAGACTGCTTCTTTGCTTGCTTTAGTTCAAATAAATCTGCTACCTCCAAAGGTTTCGCTTTGTTTGCCAAAAAATGAGATATAAATAATCTCGAGATAGGCCGACCCTGAAGCTTCTTGTGTGGTCCGACCCTAAAGCCTCTTTGGCTTACGCCAAAGGCTGAGGGTCTGTGTGGTGAGAAGTCAATCCAGTTAATTACCTTAACTGATTGGTGCTGAGGAGATTACCATCAAAGAACATGTGTAATGGACATTTAAGTAATCAATGAAGTTACAAAGAAAAGGAGGAGGCAAGAAGACGCCATGGAAAGCTATATGAAGGAGGGGAGACCGACTGAGGAGAGGGGGGGAGAACAACATAAGAACTAGAGTGATGGACAATCTTGATGTTCTAGGTCAAGGGTTATTTGTCTTGGCTAGAACAGGTTGTAACTAAGACATATTAACTAGCTTCAATCAAAACATCTTTTAACATCGACTAAACATTTATTTGATCAACCTCTCATATTAATTAGGGAAATTTTCTCTCTCAAATGAATGCAGGAAATCTTATGTTGGCCTTAGTTAAGGCATTACCAATTCAACACTAGTAAACACACTAACATTAGTAAACAATTGGTCTTATTCAGGTATAAATTTGCTCAATGCATATGCTTTTCTTTCATTATACAGGCATGTGAATTTCTATAGTTTATTTTCATAATATATTTCATTTAAATTACGAAGTGTAAATGTTCATTTTCCTTTCTATGAAAAATAGGTTTTACAATTGTGGTGCGATTTTATAGCCATAATTACATATGTATGAATGATGCCTAAATTAAATTAAAAAATATATATTTCCCTTATAAATTATTTACAACTTGAATAATTTTTTATTTAAGTTTCAAAATTTATTTGGGTGTTTTAAAAAAATAATTATCATTTAATACTTTGGAATAATTTGAGATCCTATAATCAATGGTCCTTATATTTCATAATATAAAATTGATGGTATTGAAGAAGAAAAATCACAAAGTGATTGGAATAGAATTGAATAAAAGAAAGTTCAATATGTCTACAAAACGAAAAATATCATAACCTCTGCATTGAATCTTAATGAATTTTTTCATGTATCTTAGTGAGACACTTTGAAGGTCACACACAAAGGAACTGAGGATGTTAAGAGGGCAAGAAAAACACAATTGTTCAAGAGTATGAGATGTTTAGGATGTATAAAGGAGAATATATCTCAAATGTTTAATATAGATTCACACACATAATAAATCGCTCCATTGGTTTTGGGAAAACACAATTTCTCATATAAAGGTTTTATAATTATGTTCACAAATTTTTTATTAAGAAGTTTTAATAGACAACTAGGAAGCAATTTGCTAGTAATAAAAAGAAACATTGAACACTTTAGATTTTATACCAGTTTACCCAAACCTAGGTTATGTTTAGTTGTCCAATGCAAAATTCAAAGGGTTTCACAAAAAAATACATTTACAAGTATTCTCATTCCCACTTATCACTTACAAAAGTATACAAATTCTTTCCAAGCTATTTGCTAAACTCCATATGAGTTTAGCAACGAGCAAACATTGGACTTGAAGAGCATTATCAAAACCTCAAGTGAAGTTTTTTTTTTATGATGTTTGAAGACGTTGATGCAAAAGATGTATTGAGTGTTTTAACTTCATGTAATGTGTTTGTGAGTCTTTTACACAAGAAATTCACAAGGTTTTTAGTTAAACACACAACTTATTTTAACATTAATCAAAAGAAAAGTGTTTTGAAAAGTTAAAAACATGAGAAAAAGGTTTTATGTTAATCGATTAAGGTTTTAAGTAATTGATTAAACTATTCTTTAGATGTTTTAGAACAAGACAATTGATTAATTAACTGATTGAGACAAAGAGAAAATTTATGTGTTTTCAATGTTCTAAAAAATTAGCCGATTAAAATATTGCATAATCAATTAAACTTGATTTTTGAATTAAGTACAAAGTTGAAATAATTGATTAGCTTAAGACACTCATGTCTCACGTCCTGGTGATAGATGTTGTTTTGTTGTCAAATTCTAGCGTAGACATGTCTAACACTAGAGAGATGATAGTATAATTGTGGTCAAATGACTCCAAGTCGTCTTCCAACGAATTCAATAGTAAAATCATTAAATCAGTGTTTAAAATCTATTTGCAAGAATAAGAGTTACCAATAACAATAATAATAAAAGGGGGCTTGTAAAGGAATTTTAATTGCATGATTTTTAGAGAATATCCCTACATAAATTTGCATTCAATTCCCTTTCTGAGATATTTGCAGATTTAATTTTCTAATTCTTTATTTCAGATTTGGTCTCCTGTATCCAAAAGAAGCAACTTAGATTAAAAATACAAAATTAACATAAATAACAATAAAGACCCAAATAAATCCAATTAGAAGAATATTAATTAAAATAATGGATTTATGTATTATTACATTCCAATAGTTTATGATTAAAATTAATAAATGTGAATAAAATTATGTTCATCACTAGGCTTGTTGCATTCGAAGTAGACAATGTCTAGTGAAGAGTCTTCATCCTTTTTCTTGTATGAGTTTTCTTTTATTTTAATAGAAAATATTTTATTTTCGTGTCCCCTTCTTTTAAGCAATTGCTAAACCTTCACTCAATGATCATATATTTAAGGAGGATTTTGCTTGTAGTCCTTTCTCTACCACAGTTACAATCTCCTTTTGTTCTCTATCCTATAGGTGAACTTCATGAACTCTCAAAATTCCAAGAAGTTCATCCAATGAAAGCTTCTTAAGGTTTTTAGCCTTAGTGATGACTGTTCTTTTGGGTTCCCAAATCTTGGGCATTTTGTCCAACAACTTCATATTTATTTGAGTTTTGGAGAAGCTTTTTCTAAGGGCTTCTAGACCATTTAGAAGATTTTGCATTATTCTAAACATGTCATCCAGGCTATGTCCATCCTTTATGGTGAAGGATTCAATTGACGAGTAAGATTGGCTACTTTTCAGAGTTGAACATCTTCATTTCCTTCACAGTTTACCTCTAAAGAATCCCATATTTCCTTTGTGGGTTTTAACCTGCACACTTTCTAATATTCATTTTTGAAAAGTGCACAAATAAGCATATACCTAGATTTGTTCCGAGAGGGATCTTATTATAGTCTTCCTCATCCCAATCCTCTTTTAAAGATATGTTTTTTGCATTTCCTTTGATAATGATTTGCCATAGTTGACGGTGTATAGATTTTATGTACATCTTCATTCTATCTTTCTATTATGGGAAGTCTTCTACAAGAAATGCAAGAGGTCTGGATAGTGAAGCTCGTTTCACGATCAATTATGGTTCCATGTTTGCCAAAATGATATTTTTCCTATGATGTTGTCAATTGCTCAACCCTTTAGTGGTTGAGCTTTGATACCAACTTTGAAAAACATGAAATAACACAAGAAAGGAGGATTGAATTGTATTTTGAAAATTTTACAATTCTTCATTGATATTGTCTCTTATGGTGTTGTCAAACGATATACATATAAAAGTTTTGAGAAATATTTGAAGGATAAGTTTTAATTTTTCCTTCCTTCTTTAGTTATTTAAACTGTAGAATAATATACAATGTAAAAGATTAAGGAAAGAAAAGATACTCAATATTTTTATATTGGTTGTTGGTATCATCTCACATACTACATCTAATTATTGACTAACTAGTCAAGTTCCACTAAGCAACCTACCGCTGCGAAGTATAAGATATTCTTTTATCAAGCCACTCTTGGCTAACACTGATTATTCTTAACACTGGCCACTCTTGGTTCAATATTAAGTACTTTTGACACCCATCACTCATGAGTCAACACTGAGTATTTTTTATACTAGCTACTTGTAGCTCAACACAGTTACAAAGTATGAGTAATCAACAAATCACTAGTTATTGCTCACTAGAGAGGATATCGTCTTTCAACGTATACAAGATTTGAGATCTCTCAACTAGTAGGCAAGAATGAGCACAAATGATGTTCTTACAAAGCCTTAGGCCACAAAAAAAAAAAAAAACAGTAGAGTTTCAGTGCTTGCAAAGTAGGGCTCATTTTTCTTTTCTTTTCTTTGAAGTATATCTTCTTATAGGCTTTATAAAAGTAGTTTTTGCATTCCCTTTCCTTGTCGTTGAGTAGCCTTGAACTCTTTTGTTGTCTCTTTTCTTCGTCATCGTTTGATGAACTCTTTTGTGGATAAGCATTAAATGCATGACATAGAGCATTAAATTATTTTCTCTTATTTACACCACCTCTCTGATAGATGACAATACTTATCCTCCTCCGTAGTAGATCATTTTGGTTAAAAGTGCACACCGTATACGATAAACAACTGAGTTAGAGTTGAAACTAGATATGTTAGAGAAATTGGTGGTCATTTCAGCTTTAAGTCATATCCCAAAGTATTTTTTTAATGTTGTTTCTTAGCATAAATCTTTTTGGGACAGACATAAAAGACATTATCTATTTCTCTAGACATAAGCTTTAGAATATTCTTCATAAATGTCAGATTGAAATCTTGGTTTGTACTTATCGTTTAAGTGATATTTAATTAACTTATCAAATGAAGTGGAATTTGGTTTTGTCGTATGTCAGACAAATCATATGCGTTTATGATATTATCATTCTTCAAAATAAATATATGCATTTGTGATCTGAACAGTGTGTTAGACGCAATTGCTTTGTGTATTCCAAAAGCTAGGCTTGTTTTTTTTTAGAACATAATAAATATATATTTAAGTTGTTGTATTTTTTGCTTAATAACATGTTTGGAGGCCAAAAGATTCAATAAATGTTGCTAACAATTCAGGATCCAACAATTGATATATGGACCTAATTTTATTCAAAATTTAGTTTATATGTGTACTTGAAGGCCAAGGAATCATTGTGATATATTGTTACTACTTGTCCAAGGCACATACTAGGAGATAAGAGCAAATTCATTAAGTTTTCTCTCAAAATGATGGATATGCTACCCGTGGTTCAAGAAATGTTGGTAACATCTCATCTATCCTTGTATAATGTGTGTTAATTGTTGAGACCCATATGTCTTAGTTTTTCCTTTGATTGTTTATGTTTTTATTTAATGTAATTGTTAAGTTAATTTCTTTGTTCTTAATCCATGTATCCACCTTTGTTCTTACATTCTTTTATACTCATTTTATAATAATAGTATTTACCAAATATCAAGCTCTGATGTATCCACCTTTGTTCTTACAACTGATATCAGCTTATTACACTTGTATTATTATTTTTTATAATAATAGTTTTTACCAAATATCAAGCTCTGATGGTGCAATAATTTCACTTTTGTTTAACATTCTAATCACTTTTGCTTGTAGTGAATTATTTAAGAGTTCTAACTTACATTTCTTTACTAATATATATATATATATATATATATATATATATAAAGATTTAATTTTTAAAATATTGAAATATCTTCCAAGCAAACTCTAAATTTTACTAAAATACAAGTACTTTAGGGTTTTGATCAATACATTTTTATTTATTTGAACATAACTTAAAAATTTAATTACCTTGGTGTCGTCTATGTAATTTTTTTTTGTGTTAAAATTTTGTTAGTTCAAAGAAATGGCCTTCATTATGAAAAAATAAATAATGATACAAAATTTAATCCCTTTTTCTGAAGTGCGACGTGTGTCATTCGACACCGTCCAATATCATCCAAAGCGGTAGCGATGATGTTCTCACTACCCTTGGATTTAGGTCGTGAAAAAAGCACTCTTTTTATATACTACCTCAGCGCTTCTTCTTTTCCTCTCTGCTTGCCGTGGAAGAGAAACCCTAGGTTTTGGAAGCTGATCGGAAACAATGGTGCAGCGTCTCACCTACCGCAAGCGCCACAGCTATGCCACAAAATCCAACCAGCACAGGGTCGTTAAGACTCCCGGTAATTTCTCTTCACCCGCTTCACATCGTCGTTTATCCTCAATTACGTTGCGTCGTTCCGCTCTCCAGGGTACGGTTGAGTGTAACGTGCTGCTGTGTTTGATTGTCAAATGTAGGTGGTAAGCTGGTTTACCAGACCACGAAGAAGAGGGCCAGTGGACCCAAGTGCCCTGTTACTGGAAAGAGGATTCAAGGGGTATGCAATATTTTTTTCTCACTTGGGGTTTTATATTTCGAAAAGGATCTTTAAAATGTTATTCTTTTGAAAGCTATGTGACACATGATTTGATTGAATTAGTAATTATTGATAGCGAAAAGATAGTAAATGTGTTCGGAGAGATTGGTTCGTGCTTCTGCTTGTTTCTTTGTAATTGGGATTTTAAAGTACTTGTTGTGTAGATAAACCTTTTAATTGTGTAAATCAGCACGATATGACGTGCTAGAGAATTTCTGATGTATTGTGTAGTTGATGTTTTTGTATGAAGGTATACAAGGGCAAAAGCCACTCTCGGGAAATTAGGGTTTTTTGGTTGATACCTTGAGGCAAAATGTTCCAAAAAATGAATGCCTTGATAATGAATGTTGTTAACATTAGTGGAAGAATACTTGTTATATTTGATTATTTAGGGTTGGTTTTACATATAAATTAATTACTCAAAATTTACATTCTTAGTGAAAGTCAAAGATTATGCTGTTTGATTTAGAAAGCCCTATGTTGTATTGCAACTCAAAGGTTATGTTTGATTTAGAAAGCCCTATGTTGCATACTTTCAAGAGGTCCCAAAGTCCTTGCTACTAGTTTTTTGTTTATATCTAACTAGTTTACTCTCTTTAGCACCTCTGTTTGCAAGCTGGATGTTATTTTACTGTTATCCTGACCGACCTTTTAGCCTTAGTCATATGTCATACCTTTTGGGGAACTTCCACCTGTTCTGTATTCTAAATTATTTTCCCTGGTCAATGTTCTATTTGGTTTTCTTTTTAAAGCAGTTTTTGATTTTGCACTGCATAGTCTACATTTCTTTGATTGGTAACAGATTATGTAAGAATGACGCAAGGCATAACATTATGGTTATTAATACTTGCTTGGCAATTCATTGCAGATTCCACATTTAAGGCCTGCAGAATACAAGAGATCAAGGTTACCCAGAAACCGTAGGACTGTGAACCGGGCTTACGGAGGTGTGTTGTCTGGCAGTGCTGTTAGAGAAAGGTTTGTTTTTTCAATCTTCTTAGTCTGTGGTATGTTTAATTTTCATTGCGCAAATTGATAGAGTACATTGCTGAATCTTTGTGTCCGGTTCTGTAGAATTATTCGAGCTTTCTTGGTTGAAGAGCAAAAGATTGTGAAAAAGGTCTTGAAGATCCAAAAGACAAAGGAAAAGCAAGCACTGAAGGGCTAAGTTTTGTGAAGGGATAGATCTTTTTGGAGAATTTTAGGTTTGGGGGATTACAGTAAAGCATGAAATTTATTATTAGAGCTGTTTCCATGTTAATTTGTGTTTGGCTTTGTTGAACTCATTCTAGTGTTAATTTTGTCGACAACTCCATTATGATACAATTTTGTATGTCACGATTTGCTCTTGTTGGATTAATGTTTTTCTATCGGTATATTGATACTTGCTCGTAAACCTTGTCTCATCTAGAATAAAACCAACTAGTGGTTTTAAAGTTTGAAAGGTCAAGTTTACTAATACCATTGGCTTTACTAGATGCATGGCTAGTTTAACGACTTATGTGGGTAAGTAGAATATGTGATACAGTAAATTTGGATGTGAGAACGAACGAAGACATAGCATATTAGTAGTGAATCTTTTTTATGAAGATACCACTGGTATCAATACGACTTTTGTTTGCATTCTACTGCATATTCCCTAAGACAGTTTTATTTTTTCGCAAGGCAATATGGTATCGTACTCCCGTGAGTGGTTGTTTTGGTTTACAAATGAACCTGCTTATACAAGAATTATTGTTTTGTATAAACGTTTGTTAAAAAAATTATGCTTAGTGGGATAAATATGGTTGGAGATGATTTAATGCAGTAATGTTTTAAGCAATATTGTTTTGAACACTCATTATAACAATGTTGACATTCGAGTAATTTTTTTGAAGGGTGTTGATATATTAACATCTTGAATAGTAAAAACATACATTTCCCACCAAATGTATGTTATTCTTGGTGTGAACAAAACTTTTCTCTTTTGTAAAATGCATTGTAAGACTTGTAAAATTAACATAAATAAATTTATTTATTATCAATTTAGATGTTACGATGATAAACAATGTCATTTAACAAAATTCATGATTGTTGCAAAATTACTCTTGTTGGTATAAAAACAAAATATTTATTTATGCAATGTTTTTCCAAAATTATGTTATCAACTAAAGAGATTAATGAGTAGGGAGATTATTTTAAGTATACCAAGTTAATTGTAAGATTTATAAAATTAAGTTTAATAATTAAATGTATTATAAAAATATTATATTTATTAACTGATGAATTAAATATTTGATAGGTGGTTGTGAAAATGATATTTTAAGAATAAATATTTTTAACAAATTATAAGAGTAAAAGATTTGATATTTGAAAACCATGATTAGTCTAATTTTTTTTTTATATGTATGTTGTCTTTCCTTCTGGTGATGTCTTGTTTATGGGGTGTGAATCATTCATGTTTGGATCAGTAAATGTGAAGATGAGTGTAAGGATGAAAGATTGAGGGAGCGAAGTTTTTCGTTCTTCTATCATGAACAGAGGAGAGTAATGCCATGTAGTCTTAGGAATCTTTCACTGATTTTGCAAATTTTTGCTTTAGAAACTTGAACCCGTGAACTTGTGTCATTGTGTAGAGAGTTTGGTTTCCTTGTCTAGAGAGCTTTCATAGGTTTCTTTAGCCCTATTTCAACCAACTTGTTTGTTTGAGAAAGATTCTGTGCTTGAACATCAAAGTGAGGATTTATGGAAAACGTAGAAACATTGATCCAAAAGTTGGAGGTGAGTGAAATCGATTACCATGCATGCTACACAAAAGAAAAAATCAAGTTTTTAAGGGTCTAAAGATGTTAAAAATCGCTTAGCATGCACTTATACAGAAGGAAGAATCAGTTTTAGAGTTTTACTATGTTGAAAATCAATTTTCATGCACCTTATACACAAGCAAGAATTGATTTTAAGGTTTTGTTCATGCTGAAAATCGATTACCATGCATCTTATACACAACATAAAATTGATTTTAAGGTCTTCATGTTACTATGCACCTTATACACAAAATAATTGATTTTAAGGTTTTATTTGTTTTGAAAATCGATTACCATGCACCTTATACACGACATAGAATCAATATGGCTAGCTTTAATTTTTTTTTCACTTGATTTCAGGTTGGATCTTGGCTCGTGTTTTCCAGAGTCGATCTTGTTGGGTCGTCTTCTTGGCTGGTGGTGTGGTGGGTTGGTCTTCTTGGCTGTGAGTGTCAATTTGTTGGTTGGTGATGGTGTTGTTGTTGACTCGTGTTTAAAACTGAGTTGTAAGTAGTCTTTGTTTTCATTTTTAAAAATCCAGTAAATTTTAAATCAATTTTGTATAACTCAATTTTTTTAAACATGTTATTTTAGATGTATTTTTTTTCATGAATAATATGCAATGATATATGTTTGTTGGTGATTTGTGTTTGTGTAAATTATTTTGTTAAACACAGTTATAATTATTTTTTGATCACTCTATTTTTATCACTGTTTTTGACATGTTATATTTATATAAATTGATTTTTTACATTTTAATTTTGTTTATATGAATATCATATTGTGTTTTTTTTTTTCTAACTTAGTATTATTTTTTGATTGTCAATTAACTCTTTCCTAGTAGGTTTTAAGTTTATCTATGACTTCTTCACCAATGAAAAGGAAAAAAACTCGTAAAGGTAAAGACCCAACACATGATAATGCAGTTCCTATTACCCAACCAACGAAAAGACATGACATTTTGGATTATTCATGATATTTGGTATTTCAAAATGAAATTTCTGATGGTTGCATTTGAGAAAAAGTTTCACGGTAGACCAATGATACCACCAAAAGTGATGGATTTTCCTTTTTTTTGCCACATTCAGGTTTCACTTCAACCAACATTTGAATTTCCAAGGATTGCAACCATTTCTTAGGCTAAGACTTCCATATTATGAGGACCTTGTCGAAGTTTTATATTCAAATCTCCATTTGACGACACATGGTTACATTTTTACTCAGATTGACACACACACCATTATAATAAGACATTGGGATTGGATGAATGTGGCTAATTTCAACTATTATGATACTTTGTTAACCCTTGGTACCATCTCTGAGAACCTATATTTTAATCGTGAATAGGCCCTGTCAACCATGACAAGAGAAGACTTGCACGGTCAAAATGTAAGAAATGTAGGTAGTTTGACTATGAATAACAAACTACTTCATTACGCATGGGTGCACATGTTGTTACTTCGGGATAACAATTTCTCTCAGCTAGTGAATGAAGATATTTTCATGTTATGGTGCATGAAAAGTAATATATTGATTAACTAACCACATGCTATCTTGCAATACATGATAAAATGTCGTGACAACAACATGTCTCTTCACTACGAGTCTTTCATAAAACACCTAATAATGCTCTATGACATCAACTTTATGGTTGAGTCAACAATCATACTAGGGTGGAATAAAAATTTCAGGAAGAAAGTCATGAAGAAGTTGAATATCTTCGAAGTTAATGGTGTTTGGCAACTTGGTAGCCTGAAGAGAAACATGAAAAACACGACGAAGACCTACCATTACCAGAACAACATGTTGAAGGTGATCAACCTGAGTCATCAATCCCCAGGATGTCCAATTGTTAATCCAATTTTGGAGCAAGATTCAAGACATCCTGTAAATGATGACGAGCATTGGATATTCACACACATTTGGACATGTTTGATACACGGTTTGATAAGGTTAATGAAAGATAGAGCAACTGAAAGATTGAATGAATCAAATTGGACTGTGATCAACGACATTGATTGTATTAATAATATTATTTAATTTGAATACAAATTAATGTAATAATTAAATTTTATATAACTTGTGAATATTCAATTTATTTATTTATTTAAATTTGACAATTTAAGATGTTTATATTTATTGATCATTTTCCACCTAATTTTTTTTATAATTATGAAAAGTTGAAATTTCAATTTTAAAGCAAGCACAAGAATTTTTTGATACAATTTTATTTTTTGACAAGTTGACATAATCTGGATTTTATTCCAACACAATTTTGAAAATAATGTTTTAATTACAAACAACTAAAATCCACAAATAAATAAATAATATTTAAAATATATTTATATTAGTATCATTTTGTGTATCATTTTTTTACCCGTCGATACCGGACGAGTCAGCCTCAGTGACCGACCGTCCGAGTCAAATAACATATAACATAACGAATACAATAAATAACAGTTATCACTAGCATTAGCATTGAATGAGTAAATGCACATATGAAAATATTTGGAAAATATCTCTAATATATAACGGATAAAACAGATTAAACTAAATATACACTTCCCTGAGATTAAGGAACTGCTACACGTTAGTTAACCACTGATCCCAACACATTAAAGTCAAAAGCCCACAAAGCAATACTAAAAATAGAGCTCTAAAAAAAGAAGTAAGGTACGTTTTACATTCTGCGAGAATACAACTAAATCTGAGCATGCGTCGGAGTGCAATCGCAGTTACCCCCTTTGGTCGAATGAGCATCAATATTGAGGGAAGGAGGCTTAAGGACATTTGGAGATCACCGACACATCAACAATTCTACATCAAACCATAGGTACTATCTGGACCCCTCAGTCTATACAAGTACAATTTTTATGACAACTTTCATTGTTCCGATAATTTTAACAAACCCATATTTTTTGTAAACATATTAATTTAACGCTATAAAAAATAATTAACTAAATTTCAATTAACTCAAATATACCCATAAATTCATCATATTACATTATTTAATTGCATATCAATAGAATGCGTACAAATTACAACCTTTTTATTAAAAATATACCAAATAACATACATTAACTTCAGAACAAGTCCTCACCACCCTCCATGACACTAATATCACATATTTAGTATCATTTGGCTACAAATTAAAATGATATAGAATCTCAACCTCATGCATCAACATTATTAACACATTTATTTTAATTTTAGAATTTAATCGAGTTATATATATATATATATTTCAATAAAAGTTTGTTGAGCATTCTCATCAATATTTTATGGTTGTTGATCACAAACTAATATGCTTTATGGTTATTGATCACAAACTAATATGCTGAGTTTGTTCTAAATTTTTTTTTTATTGTGTTGTTGATCACATAATCTCTCAAACTCACTATGTTATTGTTGGAGGTAAACTTGATGCTATTGTCGAATGAGTTCCAGGTCTTTTGCAACTCGAACTCAAATATTCTTTTCATTCTATTCTTGAATGGTTACGATTCGATTTTGCACCGATTCGTTTTTCTTTTGAAAGGAACTCTTTGTACGTATTTTGAGGTTGTATAATTGAAGAAGTCTCCATTTTATCATTCGAGAAAAAGGAGATAATGTTTGTTTATAATAAGAACCATAAATGTGAGTGACTTGCGAAATATTTTGTGAACTCTAAGAATGAGTTTTGATTGAAATACAATACTTGAGTCTATTTTTAAGAAGAGTCTTCTATTCTCATGTTAGAAAAAAAAATAGAATAATTATAAAGAATAAATAGAATTTGGTGATACTTCCTTAGTAATAGTGTGTATTTATAGGCTTTAAAACTTTTGTGATCGAAGCTCGACCACATACTAAATATATTTATTTGTCGTGCTTTCTGAATTGCTACATCAATAAATACTAAATTAACAAATGAACTTGTAATTAAATACTAAACTAGTGTATTTACATTCAGATATCAAAATAAGATATATCCTAATTTAAATATCAATGTTTAGTGCTTTCTACGCTGAAGAACCAATAAATACTAAAGTACACAATTTCCATTATAAGTTTAGTATTCAAATGATCTTGTCATTGAATACTAGGCTACTGTATTTACATTCAAATATCAAAATAAAGATATATCATAATCCAAATAGCTTTGAGGGAGATCATTAAAACATTACATACTTTTTTATTAGCTTATATAAAAAGTAAATTTCATAAAATTTGTGTATCAAGATCTTAAAAAGACTATTACTTTAGAGCAAGAATATTTAAAAATTATAGTTTAAGAGTTAAAATAAGAAACAATTTAATTTATTATACGAATATCAAATGTATATAAATTATTTTTACTCTATTTACTTATTTTCTAAAATACTAAAAGTAACGTCTACCAATTTTTCCTATTAAAAAAACTTCAAACAAATACAAAAATAAATACGACTTATTTTAATTTTAATTTAATATAAATTTAACAAAATGAAATTTAAACGGTTATAAAATATTTAAACACTATTTTTATAAAAATGTTAAAGATTTTATGATTAAAAAATGTTGAAACCTATTATGGAACATTTTTTTTATAATTATTATCCAATTCGTAATTTTAAATTTTTATTTTTTATGAATAAATTATAAAACATATAAAATTATATTAAATAAATAAATAATTTAGTTTAATTCTTAATTTTCAAACTAAAAAACAAACTAAATATTTTAGTTGAGGACTTTTGAAAATAATTTTTGATTGGTTTCAACTTTTTTTTATTTACTTTTTAAAATTAATTCAGTTTTAAAAAATAATAATTTATAAATGCTTCTCAAATAAGTACAACTTTTTTTACATCACATTTAATAAATTTAATATTTAATATTTAATGTTTATTTTAATTTTAATTTTTTTCTTTCATGATGGTTTTATTAAATATTTAAAAATTTAATAACATTTGTAATCTATTTAATAAGTATTTAATGGTCATAACTTAATTAATTATTGTATTTTAAAATATTGTAATTAGTATATTATCAATAAAATTGAGTTAAATAGAAAACATTTAATAAAGTTTATATTAAGATCTGAAAGTTGTAAGTAGCGTTATTAAATATTTTAAAAAATTATTAATAAAATACTATATTAAAACCGTCATTACATACTTGATACATTATTTTTTGTAGTGCACAAAAAATAAGTTTTAACTGAGGTTATTTAGTTGAAATAAACTTAAGAATTAGAAGTCTTTTAATATTTCTTAAGTTCTAAATATTATTCTAAAATCTTAGCAAAATAATGGAATAGTTAAATTTCAAAAGTTTATTTTAAAACCTCAACAAAATAATGGAAGTTTCAAAAGTTTATTTTACAATCTTAACAAATCAATGAAAGTTTTTTTTAATAAATAAAAGCTTTCACTATGCCACTTGAGATCTCAGCTAGACTTACACTTCAAGTAACAACAATCATTTGTCATCACATAAAAAAAGTATTATTAAAAAAAAATACAAAAGTATTTGGGGACTAGACCAAAACTCACATGTTAACAAAAAGGATACATATGTAAACTATACTTATTCATAAAAAATTCTAAGAACAGACTAGATGGAAGCTTATTATACCAATGAAAAGATTTTTTATGAATAAATCCTAAATTAACCAACTTATCAACACACACATTCACTTCACGAAAAATATTAGTAACCCTAAACCTAATTTTCCCATAGTAATTAAGACAAGTATTCCATCAATTACGAAGCATTCAATGAACATTTGTCTTAGCAATAAATGCAACACAAATCAAAGTACAATCGCATTCCAGTCAGACATTAGTAAATTAATGGAAGTCTTTTAAATCTTTGTTAAGTTTCAAAAGTTTTATTCTAAAATCTCAATAAAATAACGAAAGTTTTTTTAACCTTAGTTAAATTTAAAATTTTTATTATAGAACCTAAATAAAACACTTCAGATTATCAAATTTCAATAAATAAATAAATAAAATTAAATCTATTTATAAACAAATAATTAAAAACTACATAGTTTTAATATATTTTATAACTAAATTCGTTAAATTACAAAGGTTTATTGTAAAACCTGAGGTTATCTTAACTTTAACTTTTAGTAAGTTTAAAAGGTTTATTCTACAAACTCAACAAATTAATGAAAGTCTTTTAAATCTTTGTTAAGTTTCAAAAGTTTATTCTAAAATCTCAACAAAATAACGGAAGTTTCTTTTAATCTTAGTTAAATTTTAAAAATTTATTGTAAAACCTCAATAAAACACTTCAGATTTTCAAACTTCAATAAGTAAATATAATTAAATCTATTTATAAATTTATTTAAAATGCATCTAATAATTAACTCACAAAATTCTTAACATTAATTTTGTAACTAATAATTGACATATACTAGTTAAAAATTATGAAAATTATAAATAGTTAATAGAACACAATTTAATAGAACATAATTTAATAAGGATTCAATTAAAAATATTAAAATTTATTAACTTAAAACTTACTTAGACCTTAAATATTTACCAAAATTCATTTACAAAATATTGACATTGAAGAAATATTGTATCTAATATAAAGTTCACTTAAAAAAAATTAATAACATTTTTATTAAAATGACAATTAATTTAGTTGTCAGGAGTGTTATTAAATATTTAATAAATTTTGTAATGAAATGTTATATTTAATAAATAGTAATAGAAGATTAAATTTTGAAAAATATATTAAACATCTTCAACATTGTATTTAATAATATTTTAATAAATACTAAATATAACTTTTTCTTTAGATGTATATAATAACTCAGACTTTTCTCTTAGTGCTATCAAAAAGACATACTCAACCATGAAATTTCTCACGATAATTCTTTTCTTTGTTCTTGTTTCTGAAGGTATTGTTTCTTCTGAAGCCATGAGTTTATTAAATTTTTATGAATGGTTGTTCTTAACTTTTCCATGTCATGATGTCAGGTTATGGTAAATGTCTTTTGCGTGATATCTCTGTAACTCAAACTAGAACAGGAGTTATAGTGAATGGAAAACTAGAATGGAGTGTTACCATCACCAACAAGTGTCCTTGTGCTCAGACAAATGTGATCCTGAATTGCACTGGATTTCAATCACTTGAATCCATAGATCCTTCAGTTTTGACACTATCCCACACTGGTTTTTGTCTCCTCACACCAGGTCAACCAATCAACAAATATGGTATTGTTAGCTTCAAGTATACTTGGGAGAAACAATTTTCACTTAATCCCATTTCCTCACAAAGTTCTTGTTCTTAAATGTACAACCAAGGATTTAGCCTTGTACTATATGTTACCTTTTATATTAGAAGCATTATAATTTCATAATAAACTATTGATTTTAAGTGCTTATATTGGGTATGCTTTTCAATTTCTCTCAATTTTTTTTACCAACCTTGAATTAATAGAATTAAAATGAAACACTTCAACAATGTTTCACCCCTTATACATACGTTACTCTTAGTTTAAGGAATTAAATGACACATCACTTAACTCACCAAACTTAAACTAGCTAAAGAAAACCAGGCCAAAAAACTGGTACCGCATAAAAACACACCATTTTGTGCTCATAGTACAATAACTTGCCTCCAAATAGAATATAAGATTCTAAAGTCCAAATAAACTAAGGGCATGAGTGAAACAATTGAATGGTAAAAGTTATATGAATGGGTTTAAAGTTAGAAAAGTTAAACTGTGTCCAAAATTAATTTTCAAAATCTGTTTCGTACACAAAAGTTTAACAAATTTTTTTTTTGCATATATATATATATATGCTCCACGAAAAATATTATGTTTTTTTGCCTATAGATGTATTTGTGGGATGTGACTTATGTTAACCAAACATGACTTTTAATAATTTCGTGTTAAATAAAATGAAACAATTCATGTTACCTGTTCTCTTTACTTTATTTGCAGCAAAATATTTTTTTTTCTCACTTAAACAACACATAAATGAAACATATTATAGAGAGATAAGAACATTAAGTTTTTATATTGATTTGTTTTGATTCAAGACTAATTTCAATTCTAGATAAATCACCAAATTTTTCCACTAATAAAGTATTCTTATTTTTTACTTTTCTTATTTGTGTTTACAATTCTAATTTTAATTTATTTATTTTTAACCGTTCATTATTTGCGTTTCAAGTTAAATTACTAGTAGGTCTTTGAACTACTTGAAAATTTCAAATAGCTTACCAAACTTTTTTTTTAATTGGGTCTCTCGTTATATAATTTCTTTTAATCAAGATTCTTAAGTGAAAATAAACTAAGGACATAAGTGAAACAATTGAGTTATAAAAATTATATGAATGACCATTTTAAAGTTAGAGAAAATTTTCAAGTTAAATTGTGTTTTAATTTTTGTTTTTAAGTTAAACTGTGTTTTAATTGATCACTAAGACTATAATGTATTTGTGGGATGTGATTTATGTTAACCAAACATTATTTTAATATTTTCAGTTAAATAAAATGAAATCACTCTCTCATGTTAACTGTTGTCTTTACTCCCTTTTTTACAGCGAAATGTTTTCTTTACTTAAACAATACATAAATGAAACATATTATGGAGAAATGAGAGCATTAAGTTTTTATATTGATTTATTTTAATTCAAGACTAATTTCAATCCCAGTTAAATCAACAAAATTACCACTAATAAATTATTCTTATTTTTCACTTGTCTTAATTGTTTATAAATTCCAATATGTAATTTAGGTTTAACCCTTCATTATTTCGTTATTTAAGATAAATTACTAGTAGGTCTTTGAATTATTTGAAATTTTTTAAATATCACCAAACTTCTACTTTTTTTAATTGGGTCTTTGGTTATATAAATTTTTAATTAAGTCCCGTGATTCCGTGGTTGGTTGCTCTGGCATCCTTACTTATTTTCAATTTTGACTCAATTTAATTTTTTTTATATATTTTACAAAATCTGTAATTTTGATTTTCAATTATTTATTTATAATTTTTGTTCTAATTTTTTTGATAACTTTATTTATAATTTTACGTATATTTTTTTTCAATTTTAATCATTCATACTTTTATTTAATTTTTAGTTTAATTATGCGTCATTTTTATTATTTTCTAGTTAGTAAAATGGTGAAAACACATTATAGCTGTATTTCTTTTTCTTGGATTGAAGACGAAAACAATTATAAAATAGAAGACTGATTTTTTTTCAAACTGAAAATTAAACAAAGATATGAATAATAAAAACTAAGGGATGTGTAAAAAAATTCAAGACCAAAAAATGGATGATTAAAAATCAAAAGATTAAGTTGTGAGAAAAAAAACTACAAGACCGTAAAATATAAGATGAAAAATACAATGGTGATTTTATTTTAATAGTAAAGCTTTATAATTGTAAACATCTTTTTAATTATATTTTTAGTTACTAATAATATTTTAAGTAGTTGTTACTAATCATTTCAGACATGTATATGACTTTTTTCTTGCAAAAGCAACTTATTCAAATATTTGCTAATGAATGCCAGAAGTCAACTAGATGTTCACACTTTCAACGAAGCTTCGTGGATATTGCACGCTGCTTCAATCAACTATGTGATCTTCTTTTATTGTTTGACTCATTACAGCACCTACGGATTCTTTCACAATCTTCACAACAAGTTCCAATTTTCACTTCTGAAACTAAAGGCTTTTGTTACATAGTTACCATCATGAGACAGCTACCGTCTTCATCATCATCTTCTTCTTCCACTTGTGAATGGACCCATGATGTGTTCCTCAGTTTCAGAGGCGATGACACTCGAAGTGGCTTCACTGGCAACCTACACAAGTCTCTTTGTGACAGGGGAATTCACACCTTCATAGATGATGAGGGGCTCAGAAAAGGGGAAGAGATTAGACCTGCTCTTTTCAAGGCTATTGAGCAGTCTAGAATTGCCATTGTTGTTTTCTCTGAAAATTATGCTGAGTCAACTTATTGTCTTGAAGAACTTGCCATGATCCTTGAGTGCATAGTGAAAAAGGGTCGACTTCTTTGGCCAGTGTTTTACGGGGTTACCCCATCTTATGTGCGGTTTCAGAAGGGTTCTTATGGGAAAGCATTGGCCAAGCTTGGAGAAAGATTCAAGAATGACCAGGAGAAGCTGCAAAAATGGAAGCTAGCTCTACAAGAAGCTGCTGATTTGTCTGGTTGCCATTTCAAACTCAAACAAGGGTACTCTGTCTTTGATTCTTACAAATGTTGATTCTGTTGTTGTTTCTTTCTTTTATTTTTCTGATATGTTTCAATATAATTAAGAAACACAAATTCAGGAAAAAAAGTTCGTAAGTAAAATATACTCCTTCACAAAGATATACTGAGATTTGAATTTGTGCCTGAAAATGGGCATGGATTTGATGCATTTGGATAACTTTATATGTATTTTGTATTTGGGTAGGTATGAACATGAACTTATTGGGACAATTGTTGAAGAGGTTTCCAAAAGAATAAATCGTAGCCCTTTACATGTGGCTAATTATCCAATTGGACTGAAGTCTAGAGTACAAGACGTGAACTCACTTTTGGATGTTGGATCTAATGGAGGAGTAAGCATGGTTGGGATTTACGGAATCGGGGGAATAGGTAAGACTGCAATCGCATGTGCAGTGTACAATGTCATTGCTGATCAATTTGAAGGTCAGTGTTTCCTTGGTGATATTAGACAAAAATCAATGAAGTATGACTTAGTACAACTTCAGGAGATAATACTTTCTGAAATGGTTGGGGAGAAGAGTATCAAGTTGGGGAGTATTAATAGGGGAATGTCAGTATTGAAAAGCAAGCTTCAAAGAAAGAAAGTTCTTTTGATTCTTGATGATGTTGATAAATTGGAGCAGTTAAAGGCACTTGCTGGTGATCTTTCCTGGTTTGGTGATGGCAGCAAAATCATTGTCACAACAAGGAATAGACATTTTTTACGTGTACATGGTGTTGAAAGAACATATGAAGCAAAAGGATTAGATGATAAAGAAGCACTTGAGTTGTTTAGTTGGCATGCTTTTAAAAGCAATGAAGTTGGTCCAGGTTACTTGGATATCTCCAAGCGTGCAGTATTTTATTCCAATGGCCTTCCATTGGCCTTGGAAATAATAGGTTCTAACTTGAATGGTATAACAATGTCTGAATGGGAAGCAGCATTAGATACCATTGAAAGAATCCCAGATGAAGATATTCAGGAAAAACTAAAAGTAAGCTATGATGGTTTGAAGGGAAATGAGAAGGATGTTTTCCTTGACATTGCTTGTTTCTTAAGAGGCTACCATTTGAAAGATGTCATAAGTTTATTGCTCCAAAGTCGTGGTTTCTCACCTGAGTATGTTATTCGCATGTTGGTAGATAAATCTCTTATAAAGATCGATCAATATGGTTTTGTGCTAATGCATAACTTGGTAGAGGACATGGGCAGAGAAATTGTTAGGCAAGAATCACCATCAGAACCTGGAAAACGCAGTAGATTATGGTTTTATGAGGATATTGTTGATGTTTTAGAAAATGACAAGGTACGTGTACTATTATGTTTTTCTTTTTGCACTTGCACAAAACTGTTTTGACAAGTACGCTATAGAGGCCATGATTCTTAACTTCTTTTTTGAAGTTGTATTCATAAAATTTGTTAACAATTGGATAATTTGCTTTATGACTTGGAAACTTGTCTAAATTTGTACATGATATTCTCAACAAATAATAACTTGTTAATATTCTTTTGGCTTAAAAGGGAACTGATACAATTGAAGTAATCATGCTACACTTGCCAAAGAACAGGGAAGTTCTATGGAATGGAATTGAGCTCAAGAAGATGACAAACTTAAAAATGCTAAGTATTGAAAATGCTGACTTTTCTAGAGGCCCTGAATTTCTCCCAAGTAGTTTGAGAGTACTAAAGTGGCGGGGATATCCTACACAGTCTTTGCCACCTGAATATGATCCAAGGAGACTTGTTATGTTAGACTTGTCTCTGAGTCGCAGTATATTGTGCAAACAACTCAACCTGATGGTATGCACAATTGATATCTTTCTTGAAATGTTTTGTTTGTTTTATATATTTATATTTATAAACTGCATCTGGAAATTTCCAAAACTAATTATTTTTAGTTTGGCTTACCAGAAGTTCGAGTCTCTGAGTGAAATGGTTTTAAGAGGATGCAGATTCATAAAACAGGTACCTGACATGTCTGGAGCCAAAAATTTAAGAAAGCTGTGTCTTGATAACTGCAAGAATTTAGTGGAAGTTCATAATTCCATCGGACTTCTTGACAAACTAAAATGGTTCACTGCTATTGGATGCACCAGTCTAAGGACTTTTCCCCATAGCTTCAAGTTAACATCACTTGAATATCTGTCTCTCAGAAAATGCTCAAGCCTCCAGCGTTTGCCATACATATTAGAAGAAATGAAACATATGAAAAATCTTGACCTGTGTGGAACTAATATTGAAGAATTGCCATATTCGTTTAGGAAACTCACTGGGCTTAAATATTTAGTACTAGACAAGTGCAAGAGGCTTAATCAGATCCCAATAAGTATTTTGATGTTACCAAAACTTGAGAGATTGACAGCTGTAAAATGTGGACGATATGTAAATTTGATCCTTGGTAAAAGTGAAGGACAAGGAAGATTTGTTTCATCTGAGTCTTTGAGAGATTTTAGATTAAACTACAATGATTTGACACCCACCACCAGCTTCCCCAATGTAGAATTCTTAGTCCTAACTGGCTGTGCTTTCAAAGTCCTTCCCGAATGCATCAGTCAATGTCGCTTTCTAAAGAATCTAGTTTTGGACAACTGCAAGGAGCTTCAAGAAATCAGAGGGGTTCCTCCAAAGATAAAATATCTGTCGGCAATAAATTGCACATTATTGTCCCGTGAGTCTCGAAACATGTTGAATCAGGTAAGGTTTCTTACTCTCTTTATTAATCTCACAAGCGCAGTTGTCTACATCCTGTTAACTGTTAAAACTCATTATGCTTTTTCTATATATTGTGGCCAACAGAGATTACATGAGGGTGGGGGCACAGATTTTTCCCTTCCAGGAACAAGGTTACCAGAATGGTTTGATCATTGTACTAGGGGGCCATCTCTGTCTTTCTGGTTTCGTAACAAATTTCCAAGGATGGCTCTAGCTGTTGTTGGAGTTTTAGACAAGCAAGGCAGTTTTCCCATGTCCAGATTCCACCTGCTCATCAATGGCATTCAAAAGCTGCATTGCCATTTCACTGTGCAATCAAAATTAATCGCATATCATATATTCTTGTCCGATGTGCAGCTCAAGTCCTACAATGGTGGATTGGAAAGTGTGTATGGGGAGGATGGGTGGAACCATCTTGAGGTTTCATACGTGGGACCAAGAGCCTTTCCACATTCATGCAGAACCAAGAAAGGAACCATTAAGTGGATGGGAGTTCATGTTTACAAGAATAAAACAAACATGCAGGATATCCGGTTCATAAATCCTTGGTGTCCAAAAAGAGCTTTTAGTGAACTTTCCAAGCCTGATTTGGAAGAAAGTTTTCAGTCATTGCCCAAAAGAATCCGTGTATCACAACGCAAGGAAATTTGTGAGGCACCACGTACGAAGCAGCATCAAGCTAAGCGTGGTTATCATGGTGTATCACAGAGGCTATGGTTGGCAATTTGTAGCATTGTAGCTCCTCCAGATGTTAAAGTCCTGATGTGGAATATTTGCCGAGATGATTTGCCAACTTTTGAATACCTTTTCAGGAGAAAGCTTGTAATTAGTCCACTCTGCCCCATTTGTGGAACGGAGCCTGAAACAGTTGAACATGTGTTCCTGTTTTGTCCATGGACACGACCCCTTTGGTTCGGAAGTGATTTCCAGTGGCGCGTTGATGTTAAAGAAGTTCAAAGCTTTCAACTTTGGCTTTGGCATAAACTGATGGAGATTCAAAGGGTATATCCAGAAAATGCCAACCAAATATCTGCTCAGGTAGGAAGTATTTGTTGGTCTATCTGGAAAGGAAGGAATGAATTTGTTCTTGAAGGCAAACCTGTCGATCCTTTGATTTTAAGGTAGCTCATCTTGTGTATATGATGAGAATGTAGAGGGATGGAATTTTCACATGTGTGATACAAGTCTAAGAAAAATATTCCCAAGAACAAAAGAAAAAAAAAAGATATCTACATCTTGACCTAACAAACAAAATAAGATTTTGAGATACGTCTCCATGTGTTTGATGTAGATAAACTATAAGTAACCTAGTCATTTGCAAATAACTAAATATAGGATTCTTGAACAAAATTTTAAGCATATATATATCAATCTTTCGAGATATAGAAAATGCATAGTTGATACCAACAAGTTCCATTTGCTTATCTACACAAATACATTAAAGGATAAGTGACATCCCCAACAATGAATTTAACAATACAAAAGCCGAAAAGACACTCGATTATGCATTAAACTTAGCTTTGTCCTTTCTTTGTTTGATTGAAAAAGTAGTGGAACATACATGAAGAACCGTTTCCAACATTCTGAAGTGGCTAAGTGGGGCTATATGCATGACCATTTATTATGTATACATTAAACTTAGAAACACGCTCGTTGCAGAGTAGGAAAATGAAAACAGGCTACTATTTCACAATGTAGAAACACTAAAAACTGAGATCATGAGGGGCCTGAGTACGTTTCAGAATCTGAACTTGAATCTAAACCTGAATCTGAGGTCTCATCGCTATCCTCTTCGTTCCAACTTTTTGTCCGTGTGGGCCAACAATATTCTATATTATCTGCAAGATTCACATTAAGATCACACAGCTTCCTTTTCCCTGAGTTGTTGCAATTCTTCTCCTTCCTTTTGTTTGATATTTCAGTATTCAGATACCACCTATCACCGTATTATATAGATTATGTACAAATGAGAAAGAAAATGATAATCTTACAACCTAGTATATAATAAAATATGTACTTAAATGTTTTACTTATCTAACTTCTTTTTTATATTATTGCATTTATGGTATGAATTACTACACCTTGTGTACACATTGACTTGTTTCTTTTGATTGATTTGAATGAAATAAATGCGGAAGAACTGAGAGGGATTGTAAATAAAACAACTTTTGATAGTTAGAAACTTCAATAGATAATTGGGTCGACAAGTCACACATTGAGTCAAATTAAATATATTTTTTTAAAAATTAACTAAACTTATATTGAATTGAAAAAACTTAATTCAAATTAATCTAGTTAAAATGAATATTCATTTCAAATTAATCTATTTTATTGAATGCAAATTAAATTTACATTAGATTTAAAAAAAAAAACTCCTCTATAAATCCCTTGTATTCCATGTTAAAAAGATAAATCTTGTTAAAATAAAAAACTGAGGGAGTGATTACTTACCCCCATTAAAATAGACCCTTAAATTGTTATATACTGTATCATATTTTTTGTTAATTTTTACAGTAATTGGTTTAGGACATATGGAGCAGACTTTTCAAGTTTACGTCAAACACGACAGAATCCAAATCCGTATTTAAATAAAAATTAAAAAAAGAAAAGTAAAGAAGAAAAGGGAGAAAGAGAGAGTGCCTTGGTGAGGGTGAAGTTCAACTGGTGTTAGATTTGTAGGGTTTTTTGTTAACCGTTCTGTTAATGGGTTGGGGCGATTGGCTGTTAAACGGTCAATCGGAACATAAGCAAATAAATGGCTATGATGAAATATACATACCTTGTTTTTCTTTCATTCTCTCGGTGCGTTTTTTCTCTGGTGCGATCGGAATCTCGTCTAGGTTTCCCTCCTCCTTGTGCTGGTGTTCTTCTGGATCTCGTAAGAGAAAGCGTAGACCCTTTAGTGTGTAGCACCTGGGTACAACTACAACAGGGAGATTGGGATGCTATCCGACTGCGCTTAACGGAGCGAAGTAACGTGTCGTCGTTTTGAATGATACATGAACATTCTGTGTTGATCAAATCGTACAACTCAAGCTTGGGCAACAAGTCAGCAATGATAGCAGCTCCACACATGCCTTATTATACAGAATAGGGTTTGCGGGCTTTTGTAGTTGGTAAGCAATTGCAACCAATTTGATTAGAAATATGATTGTATTATATAAAGATGTGAATCGATTCTTACGCTGATAAATAGTGAGATGAGCTCGATGTCGCAATCAAACTTATCTCTCTGTGGGTTTGTACTATGTAAACTGTGTGCCGGTACTTGGAAATATCACTCCATTGCACCTTCAAATCAAACTCATAGAATGATAACACCGCATAAAGTTAGGCTTTGTTTGGATTAGAGAGTGGAAAGTTGAGAGTGAAGGGAGTAGAAGTATGAAGAAAGTTAAGGTTGTTTGGATTGAGATATATTAGAGTAGATGTGTGAGAAAAATTTATTGAAATTTGTGAGTGATGTGTTGGTTGTAAGAATATTATAAATTATTTGTGAGTGATGTGTTGGTTGTAAGAAAGTTAGGCTTTGTTTGGATTAGAGAGTGACGAGAGTAGAAAGTTGAGAGTGAGGGGAGTAGAAGTATGAAGAAAGTTGAGGTTGTTTGGATTGAGATATATTAGAGTAGATGTGTGAGAAAAATTTATTGAAATTTGTGAGTGATGTGTTGGTTGTAAGAATATTATAAATTATTTGTGAGTGATGTGTTGGTTGTAAGAAAGTTAGGCTTTGTTTGGATTAGAGAGTGACAGAGTGGAAAGTTGAGAGTGAGGGGAGTAGAAGTATGAAGAAAGTTGAGGTTGTTTGGATTGGGATATATTAGAGTAGATGTGTGAGAAAAATTTATTGAAATTTGTGACTGATGTGTTGGTTGTAAGAATATTATAAATTATTTTAAATAGTAAAATTTGTAAGATTACAAATTTACCCTTGTATATAAAAGAAGAATAAATAATGATGAATCATTTTTCATATTTTAGTTAATTAAAATAATTTTAAGTTTCATTTATAAATAAAAAAATATAAAATTGAAAGAAATCATGAATTATAATTTTAAGTTTAAGTATAATTTGATTATTTAACATTTTATTTATTTTATTTTATTTTTTACTTAACTGAATTTATTTACATAATTTTAATATTATATATGAATTTTTAAATTATGTTATGTTATATATATAAATATATATAAAATTAATTTTAATAATGATTATTATTATTATGAATAGAAAAATGAATATATTTTAAAAAGAAAATAAATATTTAGAATATAACATGAATATTGTCAAAATATATAATATAAAGTCATTATATTTAATCTAGAAAGAGATATAAAGACACGTTAATTTGTTTGTAATTTTGAAATTATGTAAAAATGAAGAACATAATAATATTAATTAGAAAAGGAAAAGACACCCTCAGTAATAACATTTTAATCATTCTTGTGGAGACCTTCAAACGGTTTTCTAGAAGACATATCTTATTCCGTTGTATGATAATAATTGCATCTTGTTCATCGGTAATGTCTTCAATGCACCATTTGAAAAAATTACAGTCTAGAACCATGCCACTTCTAATCTGTTTTCAAGAAAACAATAAAATTGAACAATGAATAAGTTCAAAATAACATTCTTAAGTTTGTATTAAACCTAATTAAATAAATTTTACCTTGTAGTTGGGACAACCCCAAAAAATTTTCCAACATTTTTTCCTGTTGTCGCTATTCTCAAAACAACAAACTGTCCACAATCACAAATAGGAGCAACGAAGGTACTTATGCTCCCAGTAACATGGGTAAAAGTACCACGTTTTTGCACACTACAATCAGTACAACTAGATGACGACGTGTTCTGATACACAGACATTGAATGACACTTAACCAATGTTGTCGAAGTTCCGTATTAGGGTTTAGGGACACAAATATGATTTATGCATAATAGAAATAAAATGGTAAAAAGTTGCATTCAAAACAATATGATTATGTAAATAAGTAGCATGAAAAATAGCATAAAACCTTAATATTAAATAACAATTTGTCAATGATCAACGACAAAAATAACAATAACAATTAATTAATGTTCAACATGAAAATTAGAAATAAAAATAACAATGACAATAACATAATGATAACACAATCAATGGCCTTGATGACGTCGAATATCATTCAGAGTATCCTCAATTTGGTTCATCCTTTGATCAACCCTATCAATGCGGGTATTCATGTTTTGTATGTCGAACAAAATTTGAGTTAACAATTTGGTTTGATTGGGGATTGCCGCCTTAGGTTGACCACCTTCAACATCTTGTGTTGGCAATTCATCCTCTTCATCATCTTCTTCGTGTGCATGGTGAGGCCTACCAAGTTGCCATACGCCATTGACCTGGAATATATTTTATTTAATTTTGTCATACTTTTTTTCCCAAAGTAATGATTCTAGCCTAGCATTATTGCTTGTTCATTCGACAAGTCGAAGCCATACACCTGCAAGATCCTCGTTATCAAATTTGCATATGGGAGAGACATCTTGTTATCCCGACATTTGATGATGTGTTGCATGATGTAATGAGGTCAATTAATGAGTACAATATTTTTTATTAACCACAACATGAAAATATCTTCATTCAGTAGTTGTGTAAAGTTGCTTCCACGAGGGCACAAGATATGCACTCATGTGTAATGCAACAGTCGGTCATTCATTTTCAAACTACCGACATTTTTTAGATTTTCACCTTCAACATCTTCACGAATCATGGACGATAATGCCAGTGCTTGATCAAAATTCAGTTCCTCAGGGATCGTCCCAGGGGTTAACTTAAGACTGTCATACTGTAGATGAGCAATGGTCATCCAATCCATTTCTTGAATGTGTATCATCCTTCTGCAAATGTCAATGGCAAGGTGACCAACATGTGTGATTTTTACATTTGTATAAAATACTCTTACCAAGTCCTCATAATACGAAAGATTAATTCCAAGGAAAGGTTGTAAACCTTGCCAATTCAGAACATTATGGAATTCAAATCCTAATTAATAATAATATGTATAAATTGTATCAATAATAATAAGTATAATAAAAATGGTAATATGATAAAAAATTTGTTTAGTCTAAAGATAAATAAAATTAAAAAAAATATAATAAATAAAAATATTTGAGAGATACTCTAACCCTATTAAAAAAATCTATGTCCAACCCCGCACGTCTCACTTAAACCTGAAGGATTTTTTTCACATATACTAAAACGCATTAAGTTCCCACTATAAAATCATCACATGAATATACATAGAACTACCATTAGGGTATTGTTTTACACTCACACCTTAATATAATTAGCATAACATTTTGTTTCACGAGGGAATTGAATTCAATTAAACATAGAAGTTTTAACCAACACACTAGGTTGGTTTTAAAATAAAAATAATTATTATTAACATTTTATTATAAGATTTTAATTTTGAATCTAATAAGAAAATATATAAAAAAAACTCACAAAATTTGAATATAGAAATTTCACTTTCTCTTAAAGTCATTTTTTAAAACATAAACATTGCTTTCAAAATTCTTTCTACAAACATTAGATAGTTGACATCTTGTCTGGAGTAACAAATTAAAAAGGTTCGGAGTCCTAACTAAAAGATCTACATGCATGAAAACTGAATAGAAATACACTAGCTAATCCCGGCTTGTTAGAATTGGCTTCTAATATATGTAAATTGGACCAAGTATAGTCCTTGGTTGTAGAATAAGTACAAGGTTTATCACAAGGACAAAGATGAACTATCCCAAAGCACATTTGGCTTCCATGCATCGCCAATACTGATTGGAAACCCAGTGGATCGCACTGTCTCCGATTGTTGCTCACCAACATGAGCCACATCCACATTAGGAATCTTTATAAATACGTTGTCATCGTGGTTGCCAAAGCTCCCTTGCATTTCACGTAGTAGTGGTATTTGGTAGCCATGCTCCTGTAACCCACCAAAGTTTGTGCTCAATCCCTCAGAGGTCTTACTATTAAATTCCCCAAGCACTGAAGTTGAGGTACTCATTAGCAATGAAGAGACATCCATCGAAGATTTAGCACTGTTTGTTGAAGTTTCAAGAGGACATGAGAATATTAAACCAGTGCTAAGGTCTCCATTTGAAATGGGTAACAGATCTAAGGGCTTGTAAAGCATTAATGGATTAATAATTGGTTTGTTATAAGAAGATAGAATATCTATAGGACAAGGGGTGCTAGTAGTAGTGGTTGAGTGTTGTGTGTCATTGTGATTAAAAGTACAAAACTGGCTGGCTAAGCTAGTTTTCTTTGGAAATAGCATGTTTGCGGTAGAAAATTGGTTGCCATATCTATCAGTGCCTAACATATGATCTGAAGTGGTGGTTTCAGGCAAGGGTGAGACCCAAGAGTGAGAGAGAGCTCTTTGTGCTGTAGCATTGGTTTTCTTGAAGATTCTGCAGATTGCCCAGGATTCCTGCAAGTTCAAAAACAAGTTATTGGCAATAAATAATAAGTCAAACCAAGAAAAACGTTGTCTCCCATTGTTTTTCCTATATCATTTTTACCAAATAATCCTAATATGGTGGTTTTTGAAATATTGGTTTTAGAAGTTTTACTCACGTTAGCAGGAATGGTCTTGTCCATGAACTTCTTAGGGGATGAGGATGGGTTAGTGAGAGAAGGTAGTCTAAACTCATGCATCATCCAATCAGTTTTAATCCCTTTGGCAGCTCTACCTTTGTAGAACACAAGGGACTTCTTCAGACCAATACACTTGGAACCCTCCGAGGAATATATAGGGCGATCCGTCCCTGTAGCCTTCCAGAACCCAGCTCCAGTTACCCTATTAGGCCTTGCACTGTTCCTGTACTTTCTGTCTCTTGGACAGTAGAAATACCACTCTTTCTCCCCAGTGGTGGCCAACTCTACACATCACAAGCACATAAAAAATGAAAAGTTTGTTAGATACTTGGATAAAATAAAAAGGGTACAACAGTTTATACGTGAATTAAGCCAGTGTGTGTTCTCTTACTTGGAAGATCCCAAGGATCATACTTATAGATATCAAGCTGCTTGATGAGCTCAATAGAAAGAGGACTCTGCTGAATCTTTCTCTTAAGGTAAAATCCAACAAGCTCCTCGTCTGTTGGATGAAACCTGAAACCCGGTAGCATAACCTCATCCAGTTTCTCACCATTATCATTTCTCTCTTCCATCTCTTAGCCTAATCTTGTGCTCAAAAATAGAAAAAGATAGACCCTTGTTGCCCCTATAAGATTTAACCAAAACTTGTGAAAAAGAGAGATGCGGTTTAAGGGTTTGAACTAATTAACCCTAAAAGAAGTGCATTAATTTGAAGTGCAGTTTGAGAAGAGTAAAAGAGCAAAGAAGAGGAAGGAGAGAGTGAAATTCACTCAATGTGAAGAAGCCATTATATGCTTCCTGAAAAGGGTTCTGCATCCGAAGGTTCAGCCACCTTTTGTGGTGACGTTTAAAGGAGTGCGTGTTTCGCGAGGCTTGGTTTTTAGTTGATATATACATGAGAAGAAGAAGCAAAAGGCAAGGCTCTAAAAAAGAGAACACCCGTACTATACCATGAAACAAATCTAAGTCACGGAGATTTTAACAGCCATTTTTTTCTGTGATTAGTTTATGACCCAAAAGGTGGAATCTCAATAAACCACCAAAGTAGCAGCATCTAGGGATTACGATCAAATACCATTTCAACATATTAATCTCATGAAAGCTTAGGCATATCCGCTACAAGCCAAGACAAAGCAAAGTTCCAAGAAAATGATATATTTTATGCATTGTGTTTGTAACTTTTGAAATATCATTTGGAAACGTGGACCAGAACCAGATTCCAAAACACAGCTCAAATATATAATTCAACACAAACTTCCAGTTAGACCCAGCTACGATTATATTATAGGTTTCAAGGCTCCTCAGAGTCCGAAAATCCCGTTTCTATTCCATTCCCCAGAGCTTCTATTCCACTGGTTTTGTCAGGATGAAAAGGTTTAATACTAATTAACAATTCGTTTCTGACAAATTTCAGATAACAACAAACGGACGTGTGATCAAAGTCTAATGTGGTTGAGGGTCCGCTTGAATAAATCATTATTGTATTCCTAATAAATTAAATACAATGTGTTTGCCACCGATTTATCTAATGTCAGAACTGTTAACTTACAACTTCAGCATAGTGCTTCAGCCTATAATACCTTAATTATTTCTCCCGGCTTTCTTCTCAGTTAAAAACTACTTATTTCTACCTTTCTCTTGGCTACAAATGCTTTATAATGTTCGCAGCGTATGATTAAATTAGTTTAGTTTGAAGACAAATATATTTTCTTCATGACTTCTAAAATTTAGAAATGATTATTTTTCGTGAACTGCTATGTGTTGACACTTTTTTTTTATCAAATATATATGTTGATACCGTTATAACATAGGAGATGAAGCAAGACAGGAATATAGATTTTTTCTTCAATGAGTGTAAAATACAATAGGCAATTAATACATATTTATAGACTTGGAGTTATATATTAAGTATGTAAGAAAATATACACACTTATATGAATACAATAGGCAACACACTTATGTATAAGGTTGGAGTGTTCCTATAAGATTTTTAATTAGGTATACACACATAATAAAAGCTTGTCAGTTAGGGGTGTATATATTTGTGTTAATGTTATAGATTGTAGTACAACTCGTCACATAGGCGAGACATTTGAAGTTTCAAAAACTAAGTATAAAAATATTTGAATATTATTATTAAAGTTCACCAAATAAATTATGAAAGTTTTCCAAATATTCAAAATTATTATGAAAGTTCACCAAATGAATTATGAAAGCTCGTCAAATGAATATTTGAAGAAGATTATTATAAAAGCTTTTCAATTAATATTTTACGATTATTATGAAAGCTCGTTAAATGAATTATAAAAGTTCGTCAAATGAATTATGAAAGTTTGCCAAATGAATCATGAAAGCTTGCCAAATGAATATTTTAATATTATTATGAAAATCTCACCAAATAAATATTTTAATATTATTATAAAAGCTTTTCAAATGAATTATGCAAAGCTTACCAAATAAATATTTGAAGATTATTGCCAAATCAATAATGAAAGTGTTAGAAAATTATATAATGTAAATTAATTTTATAATGTGGCTTATGTAAAATAGATTTTTGGCTTTGGACTTAAATGTGATTTAATAAAATAAATTACCCATTGATTAATGTGAGCGGTTATACACATCTTATTATATCTAATCAAAATTAATTTGATGGAGATTGAAAAACATTAAGAACATGGGGTTTTGTCTCTTGAAAGAATGTTGTCTCATTGTTGGCTGTACCGCCCTGGTGGTCGGGTGTGATGACGTGGCATCCTCCTACAGTATAGGCGTGTTGACAAGGCGCCAGGTTGGCAGAAGGGAAGGAAGTCGGGGGGCTCGTGTAGTCGCTAGTTGTTATATTGGCGTGTTCCGATTTCCAGCTTACCAGAATCGGCGATCGCCAGGTTAAAGATGAAGTCGCCAGATGTAGATTCAGGCGACCTAGTCATTGGAGATCGCCAGAGCGAGCACATCGCCGAAGATGAAGGAGAAGCAGATTGTGAAGGCGGCCGGCGAGACCGCAGGGAAGGTGTATGAAGGCCCCTAACTCGCCAGTTCCAGTAGAGATCGCACTCCCAAGTTAGCTATGCACTGGGCAGTACCATGCATAAGTAACTTAGCCAAAATGAGAGTAGAAGCAGCGCCAAGTCAGGGAGCCTCCAGATGATGGCACGTGTGCAGTTGGATGCGAGCCACGTGTCCAAGTCTGTAACTGCCAGGAGAGAGAAAGCTACCAGGTATATAAGAGTTCTTAACAAACTTTCTGAGGTACGCACGTTCAGTTCATACACTTTACGCTTGCGAGTGATAGAGCTGACTGTGAGAAAGGATTTGCACGGTTCTTGTTCTCTTAGTATTTGGTGATACCGTCACTGACTTGAGCGTTGGAGTGCGATCGGCCGCAGCGGCGCCGTTCTGTTTCTTTGCAGGTTCTTGAGGTAGATCCCGAAGAGGAACGGAGGTGAGAAGCGGTGCGCACGTCGATCCTTTGACGAGGCAGTTTCCAGCGTTCCGGTCAACAGGCAGGATCATCAGGCGCCCACCGTGGGGCCGTGTAAAACTTGCTCCCATCCACAGCGTGAGTTTTTGGAGGTTTTCGAAGTTTTCTGCGTGGTTGTGTGCTGGTGCAACCACCGCTTGCTGTTCGCTCGAGTTTCATTCGGTGAATTTGCGTTTTGTACCGTTCGTTTGGCTTCTCGATCGGTGGAGGGAGGTTTCCTGCTGCTTACGCGTAATCTGTTTGGTGGAGGTTCGGGTTCTTTCGTTCGTTTGGTTGTCCGCGGGGAAGCGTTGGTTTCTGGTGAAGTTGTGGTTTTCTTTGAAGGCTTACGGTGTTCTTGAGTTTTCTTGCCCAAGTTTCGCGCTATTTTCTCCGATTGATCGCTGATTCGATCGTGGCTGAAGTGTTGTTCGTTGCATTCCTGTGATTCGCTGAAGTTCATGAGAAAAATGAGAAGCAATCATTCAAGCCCCGTGGCGCCTGTCGCTGCTGAAGGCGACGCCGCCATGACCATGGCGCAGATGGCAGAGATGATGCGCTCGTTGCAGGCAACTGTGGAAGCCTCACGAGTAGAGCAGGCGAGGATACATGAGGACCTGATCGCCTCTCGCGCCAGGAACGAGGAGCTTAGCAAGGTGACTGAGGAGCTGCGTCGAGCTCTTCAGGAGCAGCAAGGACGTTCTTCAGCTGAAGAGGTGGCGCCGTCGACGCCACCTCGTGTTTTCCCAATGCCTTTTGTTCAGGCGATTACCGACACGCTAATTCCCACGAGCGTGGTTCCGGTTAAGGCTGTCTTTACCGGCGTGGAGGATCCAGAGGCTCATCTGACCACGTTCCATACGCAGATGATGCTGTAGGGAGGGTCAGACGCCGTCTACTGCAAGATGTTCGTGAGTACGCTCCAGGGAACGGCGATGGAGTGGTTTGTGAGCCTGCCTAACGGCCACATAACCAATTTTCAACAGTTCTCGAAGATCTTCGTTGAGCAGTACATCGTGAATAAGGCACCGCCCAGGGTGTCTTATGATCTGTTTGATATAAGGCAGTACCAGGGAGAGTCCCTCAGAGACTACCTGAATCGCTTTGGGGCGCAGATGGTCAGATCGCCGGCCAAGGATGAAGAAATGCTGGTCTATGCATTCAAGAAGGGCGTGCAGCCAGGACCATTCTGCGAGGCCTTGATCAGGGCTCACCCCGCGACATTTGCTGAAGTCAGGCGACTTGCGGTGGCTCACATCGCCGACGAGAGTGAAGTCGCCGAGAAAAGAGGCAGCGTGGCTCCCGCCAGGCCACGCGCCCAGACCAGGATCCAGCCGCAGAGGGTGCTGGAAATGGCGGCGGCGGCCAGGAAAGACCAAAGGACTCGCCATCCTTACGATAGGAGAAACAAGGGAAGAAGCCAAGCACGCCAGCAACCAGCACGCCGGGAATACAATCGCCCGCCTAAGCACAAATTTGTCATGGGACTAGCGGACCTGATCGTCATTCCTAACATATCTGCTAGGTTGAAAGCGCCTGAGAAGGTGGGCGACAAGGTGCTGGGGTCAAAGCCGGACGCCTGGTGTGAGTTCCACCAGTGTTTCGGCCACACTTTGGACTCGTGTTTGTCTTTAGGATACCAGCTCGACGATCTGGTTAAGAACGGGTTCCTAAATGACTATCTGCTGGACAGGAGGACGGGGGGAGCGTCGAGTTCCCAGCCAGCAGGTGGAGAAGCCCAGCAACACGAGATGCCTATCCACGGGGAGATCCACACCATAGCAGGGGGTTTCTCAGGTGGTGGATGCACCGCATCGCAGAGGAAGAAGTACGCGCGATCGGTGATGACAGTGGATATGTTTGAAGATCACTCGCCGGAAGTGGACATTACGTTCACCAAGCAGGATCTTCGGGACGTTGTGCCTCATGACAACGATCCCATAGTCATTTCGTTGATTACGGCGGGAAGGAAGGTCCACAGAGTTCTGGTGGACCAAGGAAGCTCGGCAGACGTGATGTTCTGGCCGACTTTCTCCAGCTGGAGTTGCCCCTTGACCAGCTAAGGCCCTATGGAGGGTGTCTATATGGATTCGCTGGCGACCAGGTGGAGGTCAGGGGGTACATTGAGCTGAGAACCACGTTTACAGATGAGGCTGGGTCGAGGACGGAGAAAATCAAGTACCTCATCGTAAACGCCCCTTCAGCGTATAACATCCTGTTGGGAAGGCCCACGCTTAATAGGATAGGCGCCATTCCGTCGACTCGGCACATGAAAGTAAAGTTGCCATCCATGGAAGGGGTGGTGATCACGATCAAGTCTGATCAGAAAGAAGCGAAAAGGTGCTATGAGAATAGCCTGAAAAACAAAAGATCAGTGAGTTATGTAACAACCACCCCACCTCCCGGTGTGAAGCCCAGATCGACGGCAACAGAGGAGGCTGCCGGAAGAGATGTAGAGATGGTAGACGCTGAGCTAGGGGAGAGGAATGCTGGCCTGGAGGAGGAAGAGGCGCGGAATCGCCCCGAAGAAGCAAGGGAACAGGGAATCGCCAGGGCGGTGATCGCCAGAGAATCCAGGCCTAAACCTGTCGAGCAATGGCTTGAAAAGGAGATCGGAGGAAAAATCTTCAAGCTAGGAAGATCTCTGGAGGTCGATCTCCAGGACCAGATCGCCAAGGTGATTGAGCGGCATCTGGACGCGTTTGCATGGTCCGCTTCGGACATGCCCGGGATTGATCCCGACTTCTTGTGCCATCATCTGGCGATGGACAATTTGGTGAGACCGGTGCGACAAAGGAGAAGAAAGTTCAACGAGGAGAGGAGGCAGGCGATCAGGGACGAAACACAGAAACTCCTCGCTGCAGGCCACATCAGGGAAGTCCAGTACCCTGAATGGCTGGCAAATGTCGTGCTGGTGAAGAAGAGTAACGGGAAATGGCGCATGTGCGTCGATTTCACCGACCTGAACAAAGCTTGCCCAAAGGATTCGTATCCTTTACCAAGCATTGATGCCCTGGTTGATAGTGCTGCAGGGTGCAAGTTGCTGAGCTTCCTGGATGCCTTCTCAGGCTATAATCAGATCAAGATGCATCCCATGGATGAAGAGAAGACAGCCTTCATGACGGAGAGATCGTGCTATTGCTATAAGGTGATGCCGTTTGGGCTGAAGAACGCGGGGGCCACGTACCAGAGGCTGATGGATCGAGTACTTGCACCAATGCTGGGAAGGAACGTGCAAGCCTACGTCGATGACATGGTCGTGACCTCGCAGGAAAAAAGCAAGCACGTGGCAGACTTGGAAGAATTGTTCACGACGATCGCCAAGTTCAAGTTAAAGCTCAATCCGGAGAAATGCATTTTCGGCGTGGAGGCTGGAAAGTTTTTGGGTTTCCTCTTGACTGACAGAGGAATAGAAGCCAACCCGGATAAGTGTGCCGCCATCTTGGCGATGAGGAGCCCAGCTACGGTGAAAGAAGTCCAGCAGCTAACAGGTCGGATGGCAGCCCTATCTCGCTTCGTGTCAGCTAGCGGAGAAAAGAGGCATCCCTATTTTCAATGTCTGCGGCGCAATAATAAGTTTGCTTGGACGAAAGAGTGCGAGGAAGCTTTCGTCAAACTGAAGGAGTATCTGGCGAGCCCGCCGGTTCTGTGCAAACCGCTGGCGGGAATCCCTCTCAGGTTGTATTTTGCTGTGACTGAGAGGGCGGTGAGTGCGGTGCTCGCCCAGGATCAAGATCAGGCTCAGAAGCCTATTTATTTTGTGAGCAAGGTGTTGCAGGGCCCAGAAACGAGATATCAGGCCCTGGAGAAGGCTGCGCTGGCTGTGGTGTTTTCGGCGAGGAGGTTGCGCCACTACTTCCATAGTTTCACAATACTGGTGATGACTGACCTGCCCATCCAGAAGGTCTTGAAGAAACCCGACGTGGCGGGAAGGATGGTGAAGTGGGCAGTGGAGTTGTCAGAGTTCGATATCAAATATGAGCCTCGAGGCCCGATCAAGGGGCAAATCTTTGCAGATTTCGTGGTCGAGCTCTCATCAGAGGCGACGCGGGTTGAAGGAGACGATTTCCGTTGGGTACTTTCAGTGGATGGATCGTCGAACCAGCAGGGCAGCGGTGCTGGAGTCATATTGGAAGGACCCAACGGCGTGCTGATCGAACAATCTCTGAGGTTTGCCTTCAAGGCCAGTAACAATCAAGCAGAGTATGAGGCGCTGATCGCCGGGATTCTGCTGGCCAAGGAGATGGGAGCTAGGGTGCTGATGGCTAAGAGTGACTCGCTGCTGGTCACGGGGCAAGTAACAGGCGAGTTCCAGGCTAAAGATCCACAAATGGCGGCTTACTTGGCGTATGTGCAGGAATTGAAGAGTTCCTTTGCCTCTTTTGAAGTAGTACATGTGCCCAGAGAGCAGAATGCCCGAGCTGACTTGCTTGCTAAGCTCGCCAGCTCAGGCAAGGGGGGTAGGCAGAGGACGGTGATTCAAGAAACTCTGAAGACGCCAAGGGCATTTGTAGCAGATCACCTGGTCCTTCAGATAAGCAAGTCGACGGAGAGAGCACCGAGAAGCCATAAGTCCTTGACGCAAGAAACTCTGAGATCGCCGAGAGTTAGAGCATGTCGAGGAGAGAAGGTGAATGTGATGCAGGTCTGCGCCACCCATGAGCCAGACACTTGGATGACACAGTACAAGCGGTGCCTGGCAGATGGCCTCCTCCCGCTGGATCCGGCGGAAGCTAGGAAGGTAAAGAAAAATTCCAGCAAGTACACGTTGATTGATGGCGATCTGTACAGGTTTGGGTTCACTCACCCGCTCCTGGAATGTATACACGGCGAGAAGTGCACGAGAGTCATGGCGGAGCTCCACGAAGGTATATGCGGAAGCCACGTCGGGGGTCGAGCTCTGGCCGCGAGGACTCTCCGTGCAGGCTACTACTGGCCATCTATGAGAGAAGATTGCAAGAAATATGCCCAGTGTTGCAAACAATGCCAGCAGCACGCCGATTGGCACAAGGCACCTCCCGAGGAGTTGAAGTCGATCTATAGCCCTTGGCCGTTTCATACTTGGGGAATCGACATCCTGGGACTTTTCCCGCTGGCGATCAGGCAGATGAAATACTTGGTAGTGGCGATTGAGTATTTCACCAAGTGGATTGAAGCAGAACCAGTGGCCCAGATCACCGCACACAAGATCGAAGGTTTCGTGTGGAAGAACATCGTGTGCCGGTTTGGAGTGCCTAAACGCTTGGTGTCAGATAATGGGACACAGTTTGCAAGCCACCTGTTGAAGAAGCTTTGCGAAGGGGTGGGAATTCAACAAGTGTTTGCATCCGTCGAGCACCCTCAGACAAATGGCCAGGTGGAGTCAGCTAATCGGGTGTTGTTGAGAGGTTTGAAGAGAAGGCTTGAGAAAGCCAAGGGAAGTTGGGCTGAGGAGGTGCCCCGTATAGTCTGGGCGTACCACACCACCGAGCAGTCAGGAACCCATGAGACCCCGTTCAGCTTGGTCTATGGGTGTGATGCCATGATTCCGGTGGAGATCCAGGAGAGCTCGCCGAGATTCCAGAACTTCGTAGAGGAAGACTCGAATGACGAAAGAAGGCTGAACCTGGATCTACTGGATGAGGTCAGGGAAGAGGCGAGGTTGAAGGCTGAAGCTGTGAAGAGAAGGGTTGAACGAAGATACAACTCAAAGGTGATGCCAAGGCAGTTTAGAGAGGGCGACTTGGTGATGAGGAAGGCCCACCAATACGAGATGGAGAATAAACTGTCACCCAAGTGGACTGGACCGTTCAGAATAACCGAGGCGCTCGGGAACGGGGCCTACCGCTTAGAGACGCTGGAAGGAGGGGCGATTCCTCGCACCTGGAACGCCACACACCTGAAGTTGTACTATAGTTAAGAGCTTTGTAAGTAAAGACAAACACAAAGGTTATATTACAATGTCTCTGTTAAAACAGTTTGAAGGGGGCACTCTTTTTTCCCTAAGGAGGGTTTTTAATGAGGCCACCCAATAAAAGAAGAGTTTTCGAAGTACAAGGCGTTTTCTGGTTGCATGTTTGCTGTTTTCCAAAAGTTTTGAAGAAAGACCTTGTCACTTGTAAGTGATTTAAGGCAAGAAAAGATATATCGCATGCTTTCAGTTAAAGTTTTTAAGTCCTCATCGTTTTTCGGCGATTGGAGGCACCAGTTAAAGTTTTTAAGTCCTCATCGTTTTTCGGCGATCGGAGGCACTAGATGAAAGACCTCAACGCCCTCGCGCGTTCTGAGGCGAGTTAAAGACCTCCTCGCCTCGAGCGAGTGGAGGCGAGAAAGAGAAAAGGTCCTCAGTGCATCCAGGGGGGAGGAGATGTACACCCTGGGCAAGTTGAGGCACCAGATAAAGTCCTTCTCGCCGACGAGCGAGTCTAGGCAAGTTAAAGACCTCCTCGCCGTCGAGCGAGTGCAGGCGAGGAAGAGTAAAAGTCCTCCGTGTTTCTGGGGGCGAGAAGATGTAACCCCTGGGGCAATGTAGAGGCAAGATAAAGACCTTCTCGCCGATGAGCGAGTTCAGGCAACATAAAGACCTTCTCGCCGATGAGCGAGTTCAGGCGAGTTAAAGACCTTCCCGCTTACATGCGAGCGTAGGCAAGATAAAATCCTTCTCGTCTCGAACGAGTTCAGGTATGGCGCAGAGGGTGGAAGAAGTTTGGAAGGTGGCTAAGGTAGGTTCGAAGAGAACGCCTAGTCAGCCGGTCTTTTGTTCTGAAGCTCAGGGGGGCAAAGAAGGATCCCAAAAGGCATTTCTACTCCCAGATAAAGAAACGATTGCCAAAGCGGGAGGCTGGAAAGAAGCTGATATCACAAAGAGTTCTTGGCGATCGAGAAGGTTGAAAGACCTGTTTGATGAAGCAGGTCGAGTGGGACGGTGTTTTGAGCCAATAACTGAGTTACAGTTCGTTTCTTGAAGGGTATTCTTACGATAAGGTTAGTTGCCTTAAGAGTACAAGTTGGTTAAGGCGATTATTGCTTAAGTTTGAAGTGGTTCGAAGCAGTTAAGTCAAAAGTCGTGTTTGCAAAATCATTAAGTTAAATCCGATAAAGTTAAGCACGCAAAGAAGGATAAAGCGCTTAAAGAAGTCAGGAGAGGGAACACCCAAACGTTGTCGTTAAGATAAGTATCTGTTAAAGGCACATATACACGAGTTTATTACAGAATAATACAAGGGAAATCATAAAAGTAGCAGATGAAGAGGAGTTGATTAGTCTTCAGCAGGAACGACTTTTCCATCTACTACTTCATTGTTCAGTGACACCAGGCTGAGATCCAGGTCGGGGAATAGGCAAGCGAATTGTTCCCGCGCAGCTTCGAATCCAGCAGCCAGAATCTGAGCAGAATTTAGCTTGAGTTCTTCAATTTTCCCCTGAAGTTCCTCAATCCGCTTCTTGAGGTCTTCAGTTTGCTCCTTCAGCTCTTTATTCTGCTGTTCCAGCTCTTCAACCTGTTTTTTAAGTTGTTCGTTGGTCTCTTGAGCCTGGAGAAGGTCTTCAGTAACCTTCTTGGATTCCGATTGTGCTTGGGCCAACTCAGCAGCCACCTTTCCTTTCTCTTTGTTGGCCTCGACGAGATCAGCCATGGCGTCGTCCCTCGCCTTTTCTACTTGCCCAAGTAGTTTCTCTCGGTCGATCGACCTCTGCTCCAGTTTTTGCACCTTAGCGGCGTCAGCTTTCATGAGAGCCTCCAGGTCGACCGCCTTGGCACGAAGAGGCACAATTTTGCTTTCCAGCTCGACCTTCTCTTGGGCAAGTTGGTGAACTTTGCGGCGAAGGTCAGTAGCCTCCTTGCGCGCCAGCCTGAGCTCGGTATTCATTGCATCCTCCACTCGGGAGTGTTCGATTTCAGCGAGCGTCAGGCTGAAGGACAACTTCTCCGCCTCGATCCTCATGGTGCTGTTTTCGGTTTTGAGGTTGAAGAGGTCGTCCTGGAGCCTCCTGGTTGAACCCTCCACAGCCCTGGTTATGATCGCAGGGATGTCCTCTGCTATGGTCTTCAGCTTGGCGGTTAGAGGCTCCCACATCCTTGTGACCTCAAGGGGAAGGTTTGCGGCTTGCAGAGGCACCAGAGGCGCTGTGGGGGCTTGTTGTGGGTTCTCGTCGCCACCTTCCTTAGCAGGTTCTTCAGTAGCTGCTTCCTGGCGTGGCGACGCAATCGGGGATTCGGTAATCAGAATCGGAGAGGTATGAGCAACCTCATCCCCGATTGGAGCATTTTCTGCAGCAGAAGCGTTTGAAGGGGGCCCCCTCCAGCTGACACATATGGCGTAGAGGCGCTTGGGGGGTCCTCCAGGAAATTTGGCTCTTGGGCCTCAGCTGCAGGTGGCGCAGTGGCCAGTGGAACCGCTCGGACTGGTGAGGAAGGAGCCTCTGGTGTTGGCGATGATGGGGGAGGAGCAGGCGTCGATGGTGGTGTTGAGGATGGAAGAAGGGGTGGAACAGGTAGTGAAGAAGGTGCCACCCTCTTCCTCTTCGTAACGAGGCCATCCTCGGTGACCTCGTCATCCTCTTCTTCCTCCTCATGGATGACTTGAGGGGCTTTCCTTTTAGGTCTCTTAAGGACCAATTTTTTGCGTTGGGCGGGTTCCTTCGGTGGTGATCGCCCTTGGACAATGGCGGCCTCCACCACCGAGTTGGGCACCGTTTGGGAACCGGTCGCCAACCCGTGGTTTCGGGCGAGCGCCTTCAGTTCAGCAAGCATGTTTCTGGGCAACATGTCGTCTGCATGGAGCGAAGATGCATGGGTTAACTCAAGAAAAATAAATAAGTGCATAAGGTAATAAAACAACAAAGCAGATGATATATGCAGGAAAGGTAAAACCAAAGTCTTGCGCATAACGCACAAGACGCCCAGAAGCAGCTAAACAGAAGCAGCTAAACAGAAGCAGTATCAAGACAAGAGTTTAATGTCCTAACCTATTCGAATTTCTAGCTGATCTTCGTAGAATTCGAAGCATATCAAGGTGGTGGTAAGGAATGTTATATTGGCGTCCGCCACCTTCTTCCAGAAGAGACAGAGGTCTCTGTCCAATGCTCCCATGCTGTCAGGACTTCTGGGCCTCCTGAAGCAGCTCTTGGACTCCTTCTTCCCCTTGTCCACCCAGTACAAGGGGAAGCCATCGAGGAGGGAGGCGTCCTTGTCGTTCGCACGTATTTGGACGAACTTCCCCTTCCAGTCTTTGTACGATTGCTGGAAGATGGTAAAGATGGACCTCCCAGCAATCGCATTCAAGCTGACCCACAGGCGCTCTCCTGGGTGCTTGGCTTCGAAGAGGAATAAAAACACGTCCACCGACGCGGGCAACCCCAGGTGGGCGCACATTACTTGAAAAGCTCGAACAAACGCCCAGCTGTTGGGGTGGAGCTGGGCGGCAGCAATGTTGAGCTCGGTAAGAAGTTCCCTCTCGAATCGGGTGAAAGGGAACCTGAGCTTGACCTTCTTGAACAAATTCGTATAGACAAAGCAGAAGGGCCCGTCGGCGCTTACTTTGTCATCAGCACACACGGGCAGATCGGCGGGGCAAGGCAGCACCATCATCTTCTCGTCGTGCTCCTTGTGAAACGATTGATAGATCTCGTCCCCCTTAGTCAGCCGCAAGACTGCTCCCGCAGTGTTCACAGAGGATGTCTCCCTCAGAAGGGTCGAGTTGGCCCAGGGATACAAAGTTTTGAAGTCGGGCAGGGGAACGGGGGCTCCTCCAGCGTTAGGTGGAGTCGCCTGGGCCAGGACAGGTTGGGAAGACGCAGGCCTCTCAGCCTGCGAAGATGAAGCGCCACGAACTTGTGTTGAGTCGTGTGCTTGTGAAGGAAGGTTTCGTGCTGAAGGAGGAGGGTTCGGGGTAATCTTTGTGCGAGTCATGATAGCAGCTGCAAAGGAAGAAGAAAGGAAAAACGATCAGGGGGTTACAGAGGTTGACTCGATCATAGAAGGAAGGTGAAAAACGAACGAATGTAGGTTCGTTGCGACGATTGACGAAGCCCTAAGTTGCGCAGAAGGAGAAATGGAAAAACAACCCACAGCGTATGCACCAGGCAGTTACAGGATGATGCGAATCGATGAAAATGCAAGAAAAACCAGCAGATGAAGGAAATTAGGTACCTTTCGATGATCAGGAAGACGATGGAGGAAGATGGTGATCTAGAGCATTGAAGAGCGTTGAGAGTTTTCACAGAAAGAAGTTGGAGCGTTTGCAGGCGCGAAGAAAGTGATGGAACAGTGGAGCGAAATGGGTTTAAGGGTTTTTCGAAATGGGTTTAGGAAGCGCAAACGGCAACTGAAGAGAGCCGTTGATGAAGCCACGCGTCAAACGATGGGTGAGGGGTTTGGTGGAGCGTCAGAGCAGCAGAAGGTACAACCGCTTGGAATTCTGCGTCATTGCCACGTAGATCGGTGTTAACGAAGGCTCTTTCAGTCTTTTCACTAGATAAATCTTCGCTTAAGACTGGGGGGCTTGTGTACCGCCCTGGTGGTCGGGTGTGATGACGTGGCATCCTCCTACAGTATAGGCGTGTTGACAAGGCGCCAGGTTGGCAGAAGGGAAGGAAGTCGGGGGGCTCGTGTAGTCGCTAGTTGTTATATTGGCGTGTTCCGATTTCCAGCTTACCAGAATCGGCGATCGCCAGGTTAAAGATGAAGTCGCCAGATGTAGATTCAGGCGACCTAGTCATTGGAGATCGCCAGAGCGAGCACATCGCCGAAGATGAAGGAGAAGCAGATTGTGAAGGCGGCCGGCGAGACCGCAGGGAAGGTGTATGAAGGCCCCTAACTCGCCAGTTCCAGTAGAGATCGCACTCCCAAGTTAGCTATGCACTGGGCAGTACCATGCATAAGTAACTTAGCCAAAATGAGAGTAGAAGCAGCGCCAAGTCAGGGAGCCTCCAGATGATGGCACGTGTGCAGTTGGATGCGAGCCACGTGTCCAAGTCTGTAACTGCCAGGAGAGAGAAAGCTACCAGGTATATAAGAGTTCTTAACAAACTTTCTGAGGTACGCACGTTCAGTTCATACACTTTACGCTTGCGAGTGATAGAGCTGACTGTGAGAAAGGATTTGCACGGTTCTTGTTCTCTTAGTATTTGGTGATACCGTCACTGACTTGAGCGTTGGAGTGCGATCGGCCGCAGCGGCGCCGTTCTGTTTCTTTGCAGGTTCTTGAGGTAGATCCCGAAGAGGAACGGAGGTGAGAAGCGGTGCGCACGTCGATCCTTTGACGAGGCAGTTTCCAGCGTTCCGGTCAACAGGCAGGATCATTGGCCATTAAGAAAGGGTGTGACAAGAAAAGACTTGCCAAGAGATAGATTGAGAGAAAATGATTGATGAAACCTCTCACATAGGGCTCTAATGGATAAATGTAACTGTCTATCTCTATTATAATTGAATGTAATGGAATGTGAGAATCATAATTTGTAAGATCCTTATGACATGTATGATTGTTCATTGTTATATGCTTTGATTTTACATGTAGTATCAGAGTTAGAACCAAGCTGCTCAATTTTTTATCCTCCATGAACAATGTTCCCAATTTTATGAACCTTAATTTTTAAAATTATTTAGGAATTTATGAATGGAAGTTTTATTTTCGATAATTTAATTTTTTTTCTCACAACATCTTTTTTTCGTTTGCGAAATTGTTATATGATACTAGTAGTGTTCCGTCCGGTTGACCGGGACGTCTTCGTGCGCGACCTCAACCGTCAGCTAAGGACTCCTTCCCACTGATTGCCTGTGAATTCCTGCAAAAAAGAGGACAAAGAGGCGCCCTAGCGGCCGTTTGCACTCCGACGCTCAAGTCAGCCAGCAAGAAACACCAAAATTGTCCACCCACGTATCTGAGCACCGCGTATGGCACTCTGAAGGTGGTAAAAGAAACTGTGTATCTGTGTGTGTGTGTTGTCCCCTTCAGGCAAAAATATTCTCCAATCACTTGTACGTAATCCTCAAGCACGGGCAAGCAACTAGAGAGTTTCTCCTAAATTTGTCAAAGGTTCCAACCCTTTTTTCGACATTCCCAGCGCTATTTAAACTGCCCTCGCATTTAAAGCGCCTTAAAGCGCTTTTAATCTCAGACGTAACGCACTCATTAAAGCGCTTAATTACGAAACGTAGCGCATTTAAGACGTTGAAACGCTCGGGAACCCTAAATAGTACCTGAATGCTCGAAAGGGAAACTGTATTGAATATCTTTAATTACCCGGCACCTGACAAGAGGGTGTTTCTATTCCGGCATTGCTGTCATACACGTGGAGGGCCTCACGACGTCATGACCCCATCTGGGGGCGTTTCTGCCCATCTGGGGACGTTTCTACGTGTGGGTCCTCCTGTTTGGGAGTGCTACTGCGCTAGGGGTGGCTTTTTGGGTGCCAACTCATGCCCCCAAGTATCTAGCCACTTACTCTGAGAGCGTTTCTGCCTTCCTCTCACACCCTGCACTCGGTTATCCTGGGCGTGACCTTCCTCTTGGGTCGTATCTGTCCCGAAGGCGTCTCTGGGGCGGCAAGGGTACTTCGCGAGTCAGGCTGCCCTTCACTGGTACTATCACTATGGCCTTGAAGCCACCTTTTCCTTCTCTTTATCACTTTCCCGAGATATCGGGACTTGAGGCTTTCCCACGACGTCGCTCCCTCCATGGTCTTTCCTACCCATGGGTATCGGGGAACCACACCGTGATTGCCTTGCTTTTACACTGTTCGATCCGGCGACGCCTTCACCTGGGCGACGCCTTCACCTGGGCGACGCCTTCACCTAGGCGACGCCATGCCTTAGCGACGCCTTGAGTTGACTTTGACCTTGACTTAGTCAACGCCCTTATACGGGACGGTACACAAGCCCCCCAGTCTTAAGCCGAAGACTTGTCTTCTGCGCAAAGACTAAAGCCTTGCCCCCGCCATCCACGTGCCTTCCTGATGACGTGTCACTCTCTGCTGACTCAGCAAATTTTCGAATTACTGACGCGACATTTTCTGAACCGCAGGGGTATTCTTAATGGGCGATTGGACATTCCCTGAAATGGGGATGATTACACCCTTTGAACTACCCTTGATCGCGCGCCACGTGGCCCATCGTGTGGCCCTCCTTTAGAGACCCTTGCGCTTCCCCTGGGCAATCGACCTTTTGACGCGTGGCTCGATCCTGCGGCCCTCAATCTGCGCCTCTCGGGTTACAAAATGTAACGTTTAAGTTACCCCAAACCCCGCGCTCACCCTACTGTTACATTCATTCGCTCTGCAACTCCGCACTGTTCATCGCCTTCGAAAACTTTTTTTTTTCTCTGCGACTACGATTCTCTCCTTCCTGTGCCTTCTGCTGCCTCCATTCCAATAGCAAAGGTATGATCTCGGATACTCACGACCTTTCCCCTTCGTCGCATTAGATTGATTTGTTGAACTGCCTGAGACTGTTATTATTCACGTATTACTGCATTTCTCCGCTTCTTCTTCCTCCTCTGATTTTTTCCGCGTGGGTGACGCTTCCTGGGGTTTTTTCCCCTTCTTGCCATGGCTAAACTTGCTAAACCCTTTTTCCTCTCTTCTTTCTCCAGCTATCTATTTTCACCATGACGCGCGCGAACGCGGAGCCTGATTCTTCCCCTACGACCCCCAAGTCCAACTACAAAGCCTTCTACCCCTGGGCCTCCGATGAGCTCCTGAGTGAATGCACCAGCCTGACTTCCTTCCAGGACCTGGAAGCTCACCGGGGGGATCCCCATTTGTACAACTTTAACGCCTTCTGCCGCACACACGACGCCCACATATCCGTCCGTCCCGGCAGGCCTGGGGAACCTGTTTGTTTGGACGACAGACCTAGAAAGGGGAAACCCTTCTTCTTCATGTACCAGACCGTGTTCAAGCGCGTAGGAGTGCGTCTCCCGTTCACTCCCTTCGAACGGGAGCTTCTTACTGAAATCAACACCGCCCCCGCCCAGCTTCATCCCAATAGCTGGGCCTTTGTGAGGGGCTTTCAAATTCTTTGTGGATACCTGGGCATTCCTCCCTCCGTAGATGTCTTCCTGCATTTTTTTGAGGTGAAAAAACAGGGGAAAAGCTTTTGGGTAAGCTTTTCCGGGATCGCTGGCAGGATCCTCCTCTCCCTCTTCCAGAATTCTTACAAGAACTGGAAAGGGAAGTTCTTCAGGGTGTGCTGCGCCAAGCATGATCCCACAGCTTTGGATGGCTTCCCCCTTTACTGGACGGAACGCCCCAAATTGCTCAGGGCCAAATCCCTGGAAGAGTTATCCCCCGCCGATAGGGAGGTAAGCAAAGCCTTGGCGGGGTTGGGGATTGTCTTTGATACCTTGAAGCTGGTCGCTAGCGAGTACAATGCCCACGCCCTGACCACCTATTTTGGTAAGGGGCTCTCCCCTCATCTTTTTTGCTATAAGCAGCCTGCTATCAATCGTTTGTTTCCCCGGACTCTTATACTCATTTTACATTGTGCCATGTTACTTGCATTTCACGCCCCCATGTGTGTTGTAACTTTGCATAGCTGCTTTGGTCCTAATTCTTGCTGTTTGGCCTGTCTTGATGTAGGATCGGTGATGGGCGCTTCTAAGAGAATGATGCTGGCGAAGGCCATGAAGGAGGCACGTGCCGCCAAGGCGGGCGCCTCCTCCACCCTTGCTGCTGATCCGGTTCCCCCACCGACTCTGTCGCCGCCTCCTCCGATCACCGCCGAAGCTCCCCTGAGTTCACCTCCGTCATCTCCACACAGCCCCGCAGCACTTCAGACTCCTCGCTCTCCTCTACCCATCGCCGCCGTTCCCCTAGCCACGGCCTCGTCACCGGCTCCAACCCTCCTTGACAAAGGGAAACGGGTTCTGGAGATTCTATCAGATGATGAGGACTCAGGAGGCGTGGCTCCCTTCAAAAGAAGAAAATCTGCGCGGGTTCCTCTTTCGGTGGAGGAGTCGCCCCAGGGAGGGAACCCCTTCATGGATAACCCTCCGAGCGCGACCTCACTCCCTCCCATGACACTCAAAGAGGAAAGGGGCGAAGGCGCCGAATCTGCCCCGCCTCCGCCGCCGGCAGAAACCATTGCTTCTCCTGCTTCCGTCGCTGCCGCCCCTGACTTCATCGCCATCCCTCCTCCGATTATGCATCTAATGAGGGGCTTCAGTGGCGGGACTCTGCCAGAGGGTACCGACAGGAAGGAAGGCATGCCCTTCTACTTGGGGGCCTTCTTGGCGGTGGCCCTTGAATGGCGCGCCCAGGCCAGAAACGCGGTCATGCAAGCCCAAACTCTCCAGGCCTTGGAAACAAAGGCGACTACTCTGGAGGAGGAAATGAGGACCCTGGGGCGCCAGAACGAAACTTACCAAACCTCTCTGAAGCAAGCGCAAGAGTCCAAAGCATAAACTGAGAGGCAACTGGCAGAGGCATTAGAGCTCCAGGCTGGCTTCTTTACTCGTGAAGTCGCCCTCCAAGTCCAGGTAACGAGCCTTCAGGAATTGCTCAAAGCTGATGCAGAAATTCAAAAGGACCTGACGGACCGCTGCCGTGAGCAGGCTGACAAGACGGAGCGGATGGAGGGGGAAATGGCCACCCAGGCCAAAGCCATGGACCTTCTCCGGGCTGACTACGACAAACTACAGGTTGAGGTCAGTCGACTTCGCGTTGAGAAAGAGGCTCTGGAGAAGCAGGTGACCTCTGGGGACGCCGCCGTTGAGGAGCTGGAGAAGGAGAAAAAGTACCTTATCCAGGAGATGGCGGGTACTTTCGAGGAGGGGTTCCAGGAGGCTCTGACCCAGGCGTCCTGTGAGAACCCTGGCATCAATATTTCGAACTGCGACCCCCTGCACCATGTCGTCGACGGGAAGGTCGTGCCCCTGGACGTGGACGACTGAACCGCTGTCTCTCAACCGCCACCTTCACTTTCAAGCTTAATTCCTTTATTCTTTACGCTTGCTTTTGACTTTCTCCGTTTAAACTTGTAATTCTTTGAACTATCCGCACTCTTGTTACTGATTTGGGACGTTCGCATGGTTGTCTTTATTTCTTTGTCACATACGACTCTGCCTATGCGATCCCGCTCCCGTCTTTTCCCTTCATATGCTTCAATTATTTTATCTGTGTTCTGCCCGTTTCTCACACTTCGTTGGGCGGTTCGGTATGATTGGGTAAGGTCGCCCGCCAACCCTTACACCCATGGAGAGGCTCACTAAGTGATGCCGTATCGTCCACGAGACGTCTCTGATACCGAAAGGTTCTTTCTTTGATATTTTAAGGCTCGGCGCCCACGCCTAAGGAGAGGCCTGCTAAAGCAGCACCGTATCGTCCCCGGGTGTCTAAAACGCTGAGTGCTGTGGGGTTTTTGTTCCCTCCATGGTCTTTCCTGCCCATAGGTATCGGGGAACACCCTGCCAACGACCCGCTGGCGTTCGGCGGTTTCGCCTCCCTCCACAGTCTTTCCTACCTGTGGGCATCGGGGAGGCGACACCTGTGACTAACTTTGCTTTTCTTTGCTTTCGTCTCCCTCCACAGTCTTTCCTACCTGTGGGTATCGGGGAGGCGATGACCGTCGGTATTTGGGTTGGCGACGCCCACGACATCTCGTCCGTCGTCGCCCTTTACGTCCTTCCTGGCAACGCCTCGGGCGTTACCTTTATTTCGTTATTGACCTTAATCCTTGCCTTGGTCACCGCCTGATAACAGCGAAGAGCCCAAGGCTTTGCCTGTGCCATCCACGTGGCGCTCCTTGTATAGCTGATGGGACCTTCTGTCATTCGACTTGATCCACGTGGCGCTGCTTGTATGGTTGATGGGGTGTCTAGTCATTCCACTTTCTAACTCCTGCTGTAACCCTGGCTCACTTTCGACGGCGAATCGTACCCCTGGATATTCTGTTGACGGGACATTTTCTGATTTAAGCCAGAGGTGCCAGCATCAACCTTTCATCTTCCACCACGTGTATCAATCGTGCGGTGCATCCATTCACGTCGTTTGGCGCTCTAACCGCTTTATTTAATTCTTCAAGCTCTGGAACTATCTTCATCGTTTTCTCACTTCTCATAACCTACTTGCGTTCTTTATTCTTGCACCCTTTCTTCTCTGTCAAAGGGCTGTTCTAACCTTCACTCCCCCTCGCTCAACCCTTGCATTTCTAGCCACCCTGATCTTGCTGAAGAATGTCTTCTCACGATGCTTCCGCCAGGGTCCGTCCCAAAGACTTGTACCCTTGGGCCTCGAGCGAACTTCTTGATGAGTGTTCATGCTTGCTATCCACCAGGGTCGTACGAGAACACAAAGGGGAGTTGTATTCTTACGACCACCGGGCCTTCGCGAGGAGGCACGACGACGACATCGCATTGCTCCCATGCACTCTGGGGGAGCCAGTGTGTGGCGACGAACGGGCCAACAACGGGGTCCCTTTCTTTTACTTTTACCAGGTGGTGTTCAAGACCATCGGGGTGCGCTTACCCTTCTCCTAGTTCGAGAAGGAACTGCTGACGGAGATCAACGTGGCTCCGGCCCAGCTATACCCCAACAGCTGGGCCTTTGTCAAGGCCTTCGATGTCCTCTTTGGGTTTCTGGGTTGTGCACCCTCGGTTGACCTCTTTCTTCACTTTTTTGAGGTGAAGAGACAGAGACACAACCTCTGGGTAACTCTCAGCAATGTACCCGGAAGAGTTCTCTTCACGCCTTTTCAAATCTCGTTCACGGGGTGGAAAGGCCGGTTCTTCAAGATCTGCTGTACTGATCTTGTTCCCGACGCCCTCGATGGGTTTCCGTTGTACTGGGTGAGAGAGGAAAAGGTCCTCAAAGCCAAACCCCTCAAGAATCTGGCTCCAAGTGATCAAATAGCTTGCCGGATTCTTGCTGAGGCGGGAGGTTTTGACTCTGCTACGGTGATCAGCTTGGAGTTCAACGCTAGGACTCTTGAGAAGTACATATGTGAGAACCACTGCCTTGGGCAACTTCGGCCTTCGTTACTTTCTAACTGTGTCTGTCTTCCTTTACGGTGTCGCTAATACATCTGTTCCTTTTGTGCAGGTTCGTAAATAGGCCAAGAAAAGAGGACACGACTTACTCGAGCGCTGCGGGCTGGGAAAGGGGCTTCGCCTTCCTCCAGTGATGACTCTGATGAGCGCTGAGAAGTGGCTTGTTTGTGTTTTTGCATTTTGTACTGAACATTGCTTGTAACAACAACTTTTCAATGTCATAATTCTTTACAACACCACTTTACTTTGCATATGCTTTATATACCGCGCGACCTCCTTTCATCTCGTTCTGCCAACGATGCCTGCTTTTACTTGGGCGACGCCTTCTTTCTGGGCGACGCCAAGACCTAGGCGACGCCTTCTTCCTTGGCGACACCCTGGCCTAGGCGGCGCATCACATTACTTCTAACAAGGGAAAATAATGGCTGAAAACCAAAGCACTTCTTTTTCTCAACTGGTTATTCCATTCATTAGGGTGACCTCATTAAAAAACCCCAAAAGGGGAAAAAGAGCGTCCCCTTCAACTAGACTGTTACATGCTGCTTACATAAATCAACTGAAATAAAATTTTAAGTTGGCTGCATTCCAACTGCGCGGGATAGGGCCCCCATCTAAAGTCTCCAGGTTGTACGAACCGTTGCCCTTAGCCTCAGTAACTCTGAAGGGCCCGGTCCACTTGGGAGACAGCTTATTCTCCAACTCGTAAGGGTGAGCTTTCCTCATCACCAGGTCGCCCACCTGAAACTGTCGTGGCTTTACTTTAGAGCTATATTGCCGCTCCACTCTTCTCTTCATCGCTTCTGCTTTTATTCTAGCTTCTTCCCTGGTCTCTTCTAGTAGATCTAGGTTTACCCGTCTTTCCTCGTTAGACTCCTCCACCACAAAGTTTTGAAAACGCGGTGAGCTTTCGTGTATTTCTACTGGAATCATCGCGTCCGACCCGTACACCAAACTGAACGGCGTCTCCATAGTAGAGGATTGGGGCGTGGTGTGGTATGCCCACACAATCCTTGGCACCTCTTCCGCCCACGCCCCTTTGGCCTTCTCTAACCTTCTTTTTAACCCCCTCAGCAGAACTCTGTTCGCTGACTCTACTTGTCCATTGGTCTGGGGGTGTTCGACCGACGCGAACACTTGCTTGATTCCCACTTCTGCGCACAGATTTCTCAACTGCTGATTGGCGAACTGGGTCCCGTTGTCAGATATCAGGCGCCTGGGTACGCCAAAGCGACACACGATGTTTCTCCACACAAAATGCTGTACCTTATGCGCAGTGATTTGTGCCACGGGTTCTGCCTCTATCCACTTGGTGAAGTATTCGATGGCGACAATCAGATACTTCATCTGCCTGATTGCCAGTGGGAAAGGGCCCAGGATGTCAATACCCCATGTGTGGAAAGGCCACGGGCTGTATATGGACCGCAACTCTTCAGGCGACGCCTTGTGCCAGTCGGCATGCTTTTGGCATTGCCTACACCGTTGGGCGTGCCGTGCGCAATCTTCTTTCACTGTTGGCCAGAAGAACCCTGCGCGTATTACCTTGGAGGCTAAGGATCTTCCTCCTACATGGCTTCCGCATATGCCTTCGTGTAGCTCTGCCATTATCCTGGTGCACTCATCGCCACTAACACATGTTAGGATAGGGTGAGTGAAACCGTGCCTGAACAACACCCCATCCACCAAGGTATATCTTACGGCGTTCCTTTTGATTTTCTTACCCTCTTCAGGGTCTACTGGAAGGGCCCCATCCGCCAGGTACCGTTTATAGGGCGTCATCCAGGTGTCTCCCGTGGACAGGACACAAACCTGCATCTGCTCTTCCTCAGACACACCCGCGTATATACTGATGCGGGGCGCCCTCTGCGTATCTTGGGTTAATGAGGAATGACTCCTCGGCCTTCCCCTTGATGCATAAATCTGGAGGACATCCACCCTGTTGTCTTCCACAAATCGACGCGGAGCTTTGAGGGTCTCCTGGATCACTGTCCTCTGTCTACCCCCCTTGCCTGAGCTGGCCAGCTTTGCAAGCAGGTCAGCTCTGGCATTCTGCTCCCTCGGGACGTGTATCAACTCAAGAGCGTTGAACGACCCTCTCAACAACTGGACGTATTTGAGATACGCCGCCATCTGTGGGTCCTTCGCCTGGAACCCACCCGACACCTGCCCCGTGACCAACTGGGAGTCGCTCTTCACCAGGAGATTCTGTGCGCCCATCTCCTTGGCCAAGAGCATTCCTGCAATCAAGGCTTCGTATTCTGCTTGGTTGTTACTTGCCTTGAAGGCAAAACGCAAGGCCTGCTCGATTAGTATGCCGTCGGGTCCTTCCAGCACTATTCCCGCACCACTCCCTTGCTGGTTTGAGGAACCATCAACCGAGAGCAGCCACTGTGAACCCGCTTCCACTTCTTGCTCACCTCCGGGCGAAAGTTCTGCTACAAAATCCGCATACACCTGCCCCTTAATGGATCCTCTAGGCTCGTACTGTATGTCGAATTCCGACAGTTCCACAGCCCAACGTACCATTCTTCCTGCCACGTCGGGCTTCTGCAGCACCTTCTGTATGGGGAGGTTGGTCATTACCACCACCGTGAAACTGTGAAAGTAATGACGGAGCCTCCTAGCCGAGAACACTACCGCCAGTGCCGCCTTCTCCAGCGCCTGGTACCTTGTCTCGGCTCCCTGTAAGGCTTTGCTTACAAAGTAAATGGGCTTCTGACTCTGGCTCTGCTCTTGTACCAACACAGAACTGATGGCCCTATCTGTTACAGTAAAATACAAACGGAGGGGCACGCCCGTTACCGGTTTGCAGAGAACCGGAGGCGTCGCCAGGTACTCCTTCAATTTAACGAAAGCCGCTTCGCATTCCTCAGTCCATGCAAAGCGACTGTTTCTCTTGAAGCACTGGAAGTATGGGTGCCCCTTTTCTCCTCCAGCGGAAACAAACCTCGAGAGCGCCGCCATCCGCCCTGTCAACTGTTGAACCTCCTTTACCGATGTCGGGCTCCGCATGGCAATAATGGCCGCACATTTGTCGGGGTTCGCTTCTATACCCCTCTCGGTGAGCAGAAAACCCAAGAATTTACCGGCCTCTACCCCAAAAACACACTTCTCGGGGTTCAACTTGAGGCGGTACTTGGATATCGTGTTGAACAATTCCTCCAAGTCTGCCATGTGCTGTATCCTGTTCTGCGACGCCACCACCATGTCGTCCACATAGGCGTATACATTTCTCCCGAGCATTGGCGCCAAGACCTTATCCATTAACCTCTGGTACGTGGCGCCCGCGTTTTTGAGTCCGAAAGGCATCACTTTATAGCAATAACTGCATGTTTCAGTCATGAACGCAGTTTTGCTCTCGTCCCTGGGGTGCATCTTGATTTGGTTATAACCTGAGAAGGCGTCCAGGAAGCTTAACACTTTGCTGCCAGACGCGCTGTCCACTAGGGCGTCAATGCTGGGCAGCGGATAGGAATCCTTCGGGCACGCCTTATTCAGGTCCGTGAAGTCAACGCACATTCTCCATTTCCCGTTTGCCTTCTTCACCAGAACGACATTGGCGAGCCACTCAGGGTACTGAATCTCCCTAATGTGGCCAGCACTCAGCAGCTTCTGCGTTTCGTCTTTCACCACCTGTTGTCGCTCCTCATTGAATTTCCTCATTCTCTGACGCACGGGGCGAACCGTAGCGTCCATGCTGAGGTGGTGGCACAGAAAATCGGGGTCGATGCCCGGCATGTCCGAGGCGGACCACGCGAAGGCATCCATGTGGCGCGAAATCACTTCCGCCACCCCTTCCCGTTCTTCTGGGTTTAGCGAGCTTCCTAACTTGAAAGCTTTGCCGCCAATCTCCCTCTCTAGGATGTTGGTCGCCGGTCGCTCCCTATTATCATCATCGGCGGGCGCCGCTTCTTCTACGGGCGCCGCCTCCTCCACGTGCGCTTCCTCCATTGGCGCATCTGTTTCGGGCGTCGCCCTTTCTGCTATGGGCTCTTCGGGGGTCTGCCTAGCGGGTGTCGCCTCGATCATCGTTGCGTCCGCGATCGGTGGACGCTCGTACACCATGAAAACGCCTCTCTTCGTCTTCAGGCTGTTTTCATAGCATTTTCTTGCCTCCTCTTGGTCTGATCTGATGACTATCACCCGGCCACTGAGGTCCGGTAGCTTCATCTTCATGTGCCGGGTGGAGGATATTGCACTCAGACGGTTTAGCGCTGGTCTGCCCAGCAAAATGTTATAGGCAGAGTTGGCGTTAACGACGAGGTACCGAATGCTCTCTGTTCGGGAGGCCTCTCCGTCCGTGAACGTAGTCCTCAACTCCAGGTACCCCCGGACCTCTATCTGGTTATCCCCGAACCCATACAAACATCCCGTATAGGGACTCAGTAGATCGGGGGACAGCCGTAACTTATTAAAAGTCGACAGAAACATGACGTCTGCCGAGCTTCCTTGATCAACAAGCACTCGGTGGACCTTTCTCCCAACCGTGACGACCGAGATGACAACGGGATCGTTGTCATGGGGCACCACATCTCGGAGATCCCTTCTTGTGAACACAATATCTGACTCCCAGGGCTTCCCCGAGAGCCTCTCTTCGATTGAATTTACCCCCCTCGCGTATTTCTTCCGCTGGGAGGCGGTGGGTCCTCCGCCGGAAAAACCTCCAGCAATGGTGTGGACCTCGCCAAGCACAGGCATCTCGTGTGCTGGCTCATCCGCCGGCGACGGCAGGGTGGCGGTCGTGGTGGACTCTGCGACATAATCTTTCAAAAACCCAGTCTTCACCAGCTCATCTAGCTGGTAGCCCAACGATAGGCAATTATCAATTTGGTGCCCGAAAGCCTCGTGAAATTCGCACCAAGAGTCTTTACGGGGCCCTAGCACCTTGTCGGTCTTCGCCGGTCGCCTCAGCCTCTCGGCTATGTTGGGGACGGCGATCAAATCCTTCAACTCGACCACGAAGTTGTACCTCGCCGGTCTTGCCCTTTCTCTGGCGGGGCGTTCGCCTCCCGCAGTGCCCCGAGGCTGGAGCTTTCTGGCCTCGTAGAGGCGTCTCGCCTCTGGCTTCTTTCTCCCCGTCGTGGTCTCATTGACTCTGACGGGTTGAACTCGCGCCGGTCCCCTCGGGCGTGAGGGCACGGCACTGGTGCGCTTCACACATACCTCCCCTTCCGAAGCAATATGCTCCACCGCCCTACGCCGTAATTCAGCGAAAGTCCTGGGGCGATTGCGGATAATAGATTCTCCAAAAGGCCCTGGGCATACGCCTTTCACAAATGCGTACACGATCATAGGCTCCTCTGTTGTACCAACTTTCACGACCTGGGCCCCGAAGCGATTGATATACTCCTTCAGGGTCTCCCCCTGATACTGCTTCACGTCAAACAGGTCGTAGGAGACCGGCGGCGGGGCCTTGTTGGCCAAATATTGTTCTCTGAATAACCGCGACAACTGGCGGAAAGATGTGATATGGCCCTCGGGTAGGCTGATGAACCAGTCCATAGCCATCCCGGTCAGGGTGCTCATGAAGAGCTTGCACTTGGCGGCATCAGAGCCGCCTATCAGGACCATCTGCGTGTGGAACGCCGCGAGGTGCGTCTCCGGGTCCTCCATCCCAGTGAAAATTGCCTTAGGTCCCGCGAACGTGTTCGGGATTGCTGCGTCTAGGATCTCCTGCGAGAACGGGGTGGAAAACTCCCTTGGTGGGGAGTGATTCCCCACCTCGTCATGCCCAGGCCGCCTCCTATCGTTTCTCAGGCCCTGGCGCAACTCCTCATTCACGCGGTGGAGCTCTTCGTTGCGCTCATGCGAGGCGTCAAGATCTGCCTGCATGCGCTCCTGCTCCATCTTCGAATCCGCCATGTCCTGCTGCAACCCCCTCATTATTTCCAGGACCTGCTGCATGGATAGGTCTGCGGGGGCTGCGCGCGCTGATCTTCGTCTGGTGGGGGCCATTGTCACTCCAACCTCCTTCAGCACTACCGTAACCTGATAGATTTTCACGAACTTGTGTGATGGGACTGATGTTTTATATCAGCCCCACGGTGGGCGCCAAATGTTCCGTCCAGTTGACCGGGACGTCTTCGTGCGCGACCTCAACCGTCAGCTAAGGACTCCTTCCCACTGATTGCCTGTGAATTCCTGCAAAAAAGAGGACAAAGAGGCGCCCTAGCGGCCGTTTGCACTCCGACGCTCAAGTCAGCCAGCAAGAAACACCAAAACTGTCCACCCACGTATTTGAGCACCGCGTATGGCACTCTGAAGGTGGTAAAAGAAACTGTGTATCTGTGTGTGTGTGTGTTGTCCCTTTCAGGAAAAAATATTCTCCAGTCACTTGTACGTAATCCTCAAGCACGGGCAAGCAACTAGAGAGTTTCTCCTAAATTTGTCAAAGGTTCCAACCCTTTTTCCGACATTCCCAGCGCTATTTAAACTGCCCTCGCATTTAAAGCGCCTTAAAGCGCTTTTAATCTCAGACGTAACGCACTCATTAAAGCGCTTAATTACGAAACGTAGCGCATTTAAGACGTTGAAACGCTCGGGAGCCCTAAATAGTACCTGAATGCTCGAAAGGGAAACTGTATTGAATATCTTTAATTACCTGGCACCTGACTAGAGGGTGTTTCTATTCTGGCATTGCTGTCATACACGTGGAGGGCCTCACGACGTCATGACCCCATCTGGGGGCGTTTCTGCCCATCTGGGGACGTTTCTACGTGTGGGTCCTCCTGTTTGGGAGTGCTACTGCGCTAGGGGTGGCTTTTTGGGTGCCAACTCATGCCCCCAAGTATCTAGCCACTTACTCTGAGAGCGTTTCTGCCTTCCTCTCACACCCTGCACCCGGTTATCCTGGGCGTGACCTTCCTCTTGGGTCGTATCTGTCCCGAAGGCGTCTCTGGGGCGGCAGGGGTACTTCGCGAGTCAGGCTGCCCTTCACTGGTACTATCACTATGGCCTTGAAGCCACCTTTTCCTTCTCTTTATCACTTTCCCGAGATATCGGGACTTGAGGCTTTCCCACGACGTCGCTCCCTCCATGGTCTTTCCTACCCATGGGTATCGGGGAACCACACCGTGATTGCCTTGCTTTTACACTGTTCGATCCGGCGACGCCTTCACCTGGGCGACGCCTTCACCTGGGCGACGCCTTCACCTGGGCGACGCCTTCACCTGGGCGACGCCTTCCCCTAGGCGACACCGTGCCTTAGCGACGCCTTGAGTTGACTTTGACCTTCCAGTCGTTGACTTTGACCTTGACTTAGTCAACGCCCTTATACGGGACGGTACAAGTAGTAAGGAAGAGAAAACTCATTATAAGGCTTGGTAAATGTCAAACAGACTTAACTTGATGTTTATGCGAATGAGCATAGTAAGTAATATTAAGTTAGTTCTTCAAAACTGAGAGTGCAAAAGAATTTATGAGATTTGTGGAAGAGCCCTCTGATAAGTGTCTAATTTCAGTAATATTTCATATTAAAATATAGACAATTATGAGGATTTATTGTTAATTTACATCTAAATAACCCCTAATTTATGAATTTATATCTTTTTACACTTTTTATGATCTTTATTTGAATAAGAACATTTTATTCCCAAATTTGGTGCTAATTGCATATTTCTAGGGAGGATTTGGAGTAAAGGAGAATTATTTGAGCTAAAAAGAGAAAGCTGGAAGGTTCCAGAATATAGAAAGCGCCAAAAAAGTCAATTTTGCAACAGGAATATCTCGCTTGAGCGAGAATGCATCAGATAGATTTGGTCTTTTTTATGTTTTATCATTTAGTCCATCAACGCGACACAGGAAGCAACCTAACCCTAGAAAATTAGGTTAAATAGGGGACTAGAGGCACAATCATAGTGTGCTAGATTGAGAGGAAAACACCATATAGTGAATTGTAACCCAATTGGGATAATGGAAGGTGTTAGAAGTATGCGTGGCTAATTATACCCTTTGGAATATGAGTAATATGCTCAAACTCTTACATATTGAGGTGATATTTACATATTAAAATATTCAGTTCTTGATTTATTATTGGTATTTTTGTTTTATTTCTAAAAATTCATGACAACTTGGGAATCTTAAATCTGATTGAAAGATATTTTTAACGTTCTGACCTAAACAACAAATACTTAACATATAAGAGTGCTAAAAATAGACTTGAAATGTTAATTGCCATTAATGTCCGAGTGTGATTCTAAGTTGTTTTTATAAATATGCGAGAAATTGATATTTAGGAAACATTATTAAGAATTTTATATGTGAGACATCGATATAAATGAATTTTCTATGGGCATCAATTTCAATCAAAGAACTTAATATTGACATGCTAATCAAAATACATGAGAGTGAGAAAGATGAAACCTAATCCCTATTTTTCCAACTTGAAACAACTAATTCTTTGTCTGTTTTCTTATTGATCATTGTCAACACAATCAATTCAACATTCTTTTTATTGTTTTGTTATATATTTAGCGATTATTACTTCTGACAACACGGTGCACTTGTCGTAGAAAGTCATCACGTTCCCAAACTATTGATAAGTCTCTTGCCAAGACATTAATGAGTACCTTAACTACCATGATATTTGATGGTTCTCATACTATGCATAAACATTGTAAGAATGTATCGCTTTAAACTAGAGGGGGGGTGAATGGTTTAAAGAGGGCTTTCGCAAACTTTTAAGTCTAGAATGAAATTACTTTGAGAAAAACTTGATTAAGAAATCAGTTTGTCAAAACACAAAGCAAATTAGCACAACACCAGAAAAACAATTGGTTGTTTTGCCAAAACAATCAGTTGTTTATACCAGTTCACAAATACAAACTGAAATTAAAGAGTTTAAGGGATAGAGAGATTGAAATTTATGCATAAGGGATAGAGAGACAACCTCAAGAACACACAACACTTCTCAGTTTCACACACAGAGTTTCTTTCTTTTTATAAGTAAATATTATTTTTATTTTGTGATAATGTAATTAATAATGATATATATAAAATTTATCTCTATTTGTATATTAATTGTGAGTATATTTTAATTTGTCACTATTTGTATATTAGTTGTGACTTTTCTTAATTTTTCACAATTATTTTATTAAAAATGACAAAATATGCACGTCACAATTAATTATTCATTAATATAAAATATTATATGATAAATTTATTTTTCTTTAGATAAGAATATAATTAATTTTTTTTAATTCTTATAAAGTAATAAGGATTATATAATATAAAATATTATAAAATATTAATTTTTATTATTATTATTATTATATCACTGGTAATTATTAAGAAAAAACATTATTTTTTTTTCTACTTGAAATTTGAACATGATCTTTTTATTCAAGAAGCAATTTTATTTTTATTGTGCCACTTTACAATTGCAATACTTATATTTGATACTTTTATACATTTATACTTTTAAATATAATATTAGTAAATAATATATTCACTTCAAATTTAAATTCAACATATAAAATTTAAATCGTCTAAATTAGTCTCTCTACATGAAGATCCCATATAACATAGTCTCTTATCTCAATTATGATCAAGTGCTCATATATGATCTTTTTAAACTAAAAAAATCATTGTTGCACTTTTTTGCGGACAACGTCTTAATTAAACGCTATTAGTAAATGCAAATTCATAAAGTCAATAATTCTTTTTTCATATAAAGATTTTGTTCCATCAATAATTTGCATCCAACTTTTACCTAATCTCATATCTATTAAAAAAATTTATTATATTAACAATTTAAGAAAGTGGACAATTAAATATGCTGAAAACATATAATAAAAATTATAGAATAATTAAAAATTAAAAATTTCATCTTTAGAGAAAAATATTGTTTTTAATCGGATGAAAAAAAATCTGTATGACAGTGTTTTGATAAGTCTATAAAATTTTAAATAAATTTAACAAAAAAAATTAATAATATTTTTTTGGCTTTATTTTACTGACTTTTTTTATTCAAATGCATATTATTTTGTTTTCCTTATACGTACGGTTACATAACAGATGTAATTTATTTTTACTTTTTTTCATTTTTAATTATACAATTTTATTTTTATTTAATGAAAATAGTTATATTATTTATAATTGTATAATTTGGCAATCTAAAAATAACTATTTAACTCCTCAACTTAAAAACAATAATATAACTCCTCAACTTCTATTATTAGAGACTCATAAATTATCTAAGTACACACTATGTTATGAAGGAAACATACCAACCTAATAGTTATATATAATAAATTTTTAAATGTTATACAAAATTATATCATAGAAGAAAACATTAGTTTACAATGTCAGTAACAAATTCTAAGATATTAAATAAAGATTGGTATTCAAAATCTTCCATTATTCCTGTCATTTAAAAATTTACATCTTTTAGTATTTGACAATACTTGTGTATTTTTATTTTTTAATATTACAGCGACTGTGTATCTATATTTTTAAATATTTCTTATAATAAAAAATACAAATTTACATGCATCTTATATTAAAAATTAGAATACACAAGCCAAATAGTAAAATATGCCTATACATATAAATTTATAGTAAAATTAGACAATGTTGTTTCCGTTAATAATAATTATTATTTAATTATTGAAATTAAAGATTAAAGAAATAACAAATAACATAATATTTACTATTCTAATAATAATTTTTTTATACAGTATTTTGATGTTCATTTGTTAGGAGAAACCTAGAGAAATAAAGAAATTAGTTATTTTAAAAACAAATTTTATTTTTAAAATAATTAATTATAAATATATAAATTTTAAGATAATTACTTTCTGTACAAATAATTATATTAACATAATATATAAATATAGTTATTAATGAAAGAGATATACAAAACTATTTATAATATGTACGCTTCTTCATATTTTTAATATTTATAAATATAATTATCAATAATATATATATATATATATATATATTAATTAAAAATTATTAATTTTTTAATTCCCATTTGGTAACCCATTTGACTTTGATCCAAATATAAAATAAAAAATAAAATCTCAAACAACTAAATCAAACAAAATATTTTTATTCATTTCATAATCATGGCTATCGGAAAATCCATTTAACAAAAATTTATTAAAAGAAACTACTTAAAAACGTATATATGTTAAAGAAATTGTCACTAACATGTATTCTGATTATGTATGTGACCCAAATCATTTGCACATTTTGAACACATTCCACATCTGCAAGACATACAACATCAATATGTAAGTGTTAAGTGTTTTACATAAAGTACAAACAAAATTACTAATTTGTCAAAGTAAGACTTATCAACAAAGGTTAAAACTTAAAGAGATGAATATACAATGAAATCAACCTTTCACATTCATTTTTCCATAATCAACAATAAAGGGAAGCACTCACCATATGCCTTCACATTTAGAGTAACCATGTGACCCTCATGCAGCCAAATATCAAATTTTAGATGATAGGGGGAAATAGAATATTATGAGAACAGACACATCAAAAACACATACTAATGGTAAAGTTCATATATTGTAGAAAACAACTAACCTGGTCATCTCTCCTTGTTTCTTTCAGTGGCATCGGAAATAACATACAATCATCAGGAAAAAACGTCAAATATCATCAAAATAAGTAAAAATTATAAATTATTATAGTTTAAATCAACTCGTTGGTGCATTTCTAAATCTGTCTCCGGTTCATAAAATTAATAAATAGAAACTTGAAAATAAATACTACATTGACATTTATAAAATTTAAATGACACATAAGAGAAAGTATTGAAGCATAACATATGAATTTTCGATGAGTGATATTGGTGGGGTGCTATAACAGATTTGAGAGAAGAAGTCATCGAAGATTCCTTGATTGGCCAACGAAATGAATGAATCGTCCTATTTTTTCTTTGTGCCTGTATGAGAGATTTAAAAACAAAGAAACCACACTGCCACGTGATAATAAAGTAAAACAGTCTACATGAAAATGTGTCTCTCATCGCATTGGAATAATCTATCTAATACCAGGAAGATGATGCGGGTGGGTTTCAGATTAAAGTTTTCTTTCTCTATGCAAAACTTGGATTGATGCATTTTGAATAATTTTTTAATATCCCAAACAATATATCATTTTCGTACAACAATGTCATCTGAAGGTAGAAGTGGTGGTGTTTCAATCCTTGGTTGCCATCAGATAACTCTAGAGGTTTTTTTGGTGAGTTTGACCACCTGAATCATGTTATTGTATTCGAGAGAGACTATGTGTGCAAAAGAAAAGGACTACAAAAATCAGTTTAAAACAGAAAAGTAACGTATCAATCTCTCAACTCTCTTGTTAATGCGGTCCACATCTAGCAACAAATATTAACAAATATCTTTAATTTTTAATTAATTTTTTAATTTTTATTTAACAGAGAAGAGCCGTTTAAAACAGAAAAGTAGCATGTCATGTCATCTCTCCACTCTCCTGCCAAGTGACCAGAAATAAAATAAAATTTTAAAATTAAAAAACTACTTATTTAATACAGAAGAATATAGTTTAAAACACAAAAGTAACCAATCTCTCCACTCTCATACATGACAACAAAATAAAATTAACATGTACTAATCTCTTTACTCATGTTAGTTAAATGAGAACAAATAAAATAAAATTTTAAAATTAAAAAACTGTTTTATTAACTTATAAAATTATAAAATTTCCAAATAACCAAATGAAAAAGTGCAAATGAAAATATATAATAAAAATTAAAAAATTCATTTTTAGAGAAAAATATTATTTTTTTATCTGATGAAAAAAAAAAATCTATATGACGGTTTGATAAGTCTATAAAATTTAAAATAAATTTTTAAAAAAATGAATAACAGTTTTTGGCTTTATTTTACTGACTTTTTTTTATTCAAATACATATTATTTTGTTTTCCTTATACGTAAGGTTAGATAACAGATGTAATTTTTTTTACTTTTTTACTTTTTTCATTTTTAATTATATAATTTTATTTTTATTTAATGAAATTAGTTATATTATTTATAATTGTATAATTTCGCAATCTAAAAGTAACTATTTAACTCCCCAACTTAAAAATAATAATATCACTCCACAACTTTTATTATTATTATAAAATTATTGACTTTTCATTTCTAAAGTTTATACTATTTTAATATAGTATCAATGCAAAGCTTTACATTTGTTCTGCAAATATATTATAAATATTTCGGTTTATTGTGCAATATTTATATATATTGTTAAATTTGAGGATGCATGCATATTTTAAAAAATAAAGTTTATCATTATCTTTAATATATTATAGTTTTTAGTTGTTTAGTGAAATATGTTATTAAAATCATAATGTATAATTATATGATTATATTTACTAAGTTATTATTAACAACATAATATGATTATATATTATTATAAAATGCATTTGATTAGTTTATAAAGTTTGCTATCATACATAAATCATAAATATAGAGAATAATAAGTCTGAACTCTTATATTAGAAAATAAAGTGAAATAAAATTAATGGAGGTTCTTATAGAGTAGGAGCGTGAATAATTTGTGGTGGTTTAAAAAAATCGATTGAAAGAATGGTCATTGAATTGTGAGAAATAAAGATTCACAATTCTTGAATGCTTAAGTCAATAGGATAGGAAGTAAAGAAATTTAAGAGTGTAAGTATATGAGTATGAAATGAGAAGGATTAAGTGAATATTTTCTAAATAATCAATATATATTTATAGACTTTTAGTATAAATTAAAATATTCAAAGATAATTTTGAATAAATTAATTTTATTATAAATTAAAATATTGAAAGATAAATTTGAATAAATCAGTTATAACAAAATTATTTATTATGTATATATTAATATTTAAGTTGTTAACATTGTAGATAATTATATATATATATATATATATATATATATATCGGAAACAATTAACCTAACTCTCAATATTTTAAAATCATCGGGTAGTAGGAATAAAAAATTAATATTTAGACCACTAATGAAAAAAAACCTGCATTTGTTCTCTTTTAAAACAAGTTTATCAATTTATTAATTTTGTTAAAAAATATAGAATAAAACTTGTTATTAACATTGCAATATAGAATTATTTAATTATAATTATTATTTTTATTATGTACACCATAATATATTAAAATAATAAACAATAAAATAAAAACATAATCATATTTAATTTAAAATATAATCAACACCTATTTCTAAATAAAATAAAATAAAAAACAAATATTATTTTATTAAAAAATATAAATATTATTTATTAGCATAGAACAACATAAATAGTTAAATAAATTATATATCAAATTAAATGATAAAAAATGTTAACTGCAATTGTAACTAATTATGAAATCGTTCTTTTTAGCTATAAGAAAAGTTTTATGCGCATTTATTTGGCAGTCTTCAAAATATATCAGTTTTCAGTTTTTTGGTGCAGGTGCTTATGAACCATAGCAAATTCGCATTTCACTTTGAAAGTCTTTTTCGTTTTCAAAATCAAAATACTCTGAACAGTAAGTCATCTCTTTTCTTTTGATTTTCTTATAGATTAGGGTTTTTACTATGAAATTTGGGATTTAAATCCATTTAAGGTTTAGGGGTGGCTCCTTTGATTCTATTTAACAAATGCAGTAGCATTATACAGATTTAAATCCATTTAAGGTTTAGGGGTGGCTCCTTTTGATTCTATTTAACAAATGCAGTAGCATTATACAGGTTTATGGGTTTCAAATGAAGTAGAGTTTTTCTATTTCCTGTTTTTTAATTTCAATTTCAACTTTTAGTCATTATTTATTGTTTCTATTTGTTTTATTTCTGTACAGGTTCTGCAGAGTAATTTGTTGTGCCATCATTGCATACTGAGTTGTTGGTTGTTCTTTAATAATTTAAGCTGTGGAATTCAAGATACACTTTTTTACAGTTGGTAGTAATATTAAAGCTCACTATTTGGGGTACAGGTAACAGATCTATAGTTTTTAATCATATTTTCTGCTATTTATTTTTTTTCTGAAGGATTTTATCATACATATTTATGAAGATAAAAAATTTGGAACGCTTGCTACTCCTATATAATTATTGTTTATCTTGAAGTCTATATCTTTTAAGCTTTGTAAGCTTGATTGCATCATGTACGCAGTTACTGTATCTCTGTGTATTGAATTTATGAACCACTATGTGAACTGAATTTATGAACCACTGTGATATATCTTGTCAGTTAGAGGCTTTGTATTCTAACTAAATAATTATTTTACCCTTAACTATCTAACTAAATAATAACTAGTTTACCCTTAATGGCAACATGAGTGTTTAACCCTCTTATAAATCCCCTGTAGACGGCCCCAAAACCTCCCTCTCCTATTTTGCTGAAGACGAGAACACAAGCTGAAACCATTTGAATAGATACAGAATGAGTGAAACAAGCATAATACAACACCAATGCAGTAAAATGCATGATCGACTTCGCAAGACACTTCAAGGAGTTAATGGGTAAACAAGAAATGGTAACATGTAGACTTAATACTTCCCCATTTACCCAATTATATGAATAACAATAAAAACATAGTGAGAAGTTTAAACATCCTAGAAAAACAACATAAACTACAGCAGCAAAAGCAAATAGGAAACAAAACTGCATAAAAAGCAAAGGGGCATAAAAAATTTCAACTTACATAATAATAATAATATTTGCACACCCTTGCTTCCAACCTTGTCTCCATGTGTTCTGCTCCTTGTTCAGCCACAACAACCACACTCAAATTGGTGTTTTTGTATAAGCCGAAGAGTATGTGAAATGTGCAAAAAAAAGTTCTTTTGACAGTGTATGGTTGTTACAAATAAATATGATATCACAATTAATAGACATAACTTTTTTAAAATTTTAAATGAAAATATAAAATATTCATTACATTCAAATTGATAAAAACTAAAATATCCAACAATAAATTCAAACATGCATATATGAGATGAGATTTAATTCTACTTCATAACATTTAACTACACAAGTATTTGAAAAATTACAATAAATGGTCTTTAATATCTTCAAGAATTTTGATCATGCAAAATAAACCACTAATATCAATAAAAAAATAATTAATAATATTTTAGAAATGTAAAATGTAATTATAGACATAGTAATGGAACAACTTAAATAATAACACAACTTAGTGAAGGAACATTTGAATTGTTAAATGATAAAACTCCTAATAAAGTAGTCATTTGACGTTTCAGCTCCCTTTCAATCTCTTGTTTCATTTGGTCATGTTGAGTTTTCACAAAAAGTTTTTATCCTCAATTAATAGACTTTGAGATTTCAATTCACTTTGAAGTTGAATGTTAGCCTCTTCTTGTTGTTGGATTATGCATTCCTCACTCTAAATCATTTGCTCTTTTTTGTGCATTCTCCACTTGACTTTGAACAAATTGTCTCTCTACATTTTCCTTTTGTCATTGATACACTTCCTATACCTTGTGAGTGATTTGGTTTTGTTCCTAGTACATATGCAAAATGTTTAACCAATGGCACATGTGCTTTTGAAATTTCTTCTCCATACACTTCACCCACATTTTTCAAATTTTCCTACACAATGTTAACACAAATTAAATAACATTGGCAACTCGCTTTGCATTAAATCATTACACTACTAGAGAAATAAAATTTAAATGATGTGAACTTTTTATTTACAATTGTGCTCTAATTCAAGTGTGCAACAATTAAGTTTCATATTAAGTAGCATAGTAATTTAGGTGTGCAACAATTAAGTTACATATTTCAACTTACAATTTTTATCCATAATTCAAATATCTATACTAAAATTGTAAAAGTTTTTTTTTTATCAGCAAAGAATAAAATAAAATTAAAAGGGATACTTAAGGGTTATTCCAACCCATATACAAAACCGAGCTCCTCACAGGAGGGATCCATAGTCAACATTACAAACCATGATCCAGAAAAAACCAGCAGCAACCAATTGCTAAAGATATACAAGGCTACACCCATAAACACCCTATTATTAAAAGCTGTTAAAGAAAACCCTGCTGCTTGTAGGTTTGTCCTCTTCTCAAACCCAAACTCTCAAGCACTATATAGCTTCTATACTCCCTATAGTTGAAGCTATAGCATAAAACACATGTTTCTCCTCAGTAGAATTCTTTCTTCCCCATCCTTCGTACCAGAAAACCATCATGCCCCATCCTCCCATGATTTCCTTTACTGCCAGGACACTTCAGAACCTCCACATGTTGTTCACGCTAAACTTCATAGTCAACCTAACTCCAGCATTGCTTGCACCCGTTTGAACCTCCTCCTAGTTGTTCTGCTTCACCTTTACGCACCCCCCCCCCCCCCCCCCAACAGGGGATTATTCACACATAACAGTAGCCAAACTGCTAGTCCTTCACAAAACCAATTGCTGGACCTGCTCACGTCAGAGTCCACTCTGTTGTGATTGAAACACTGTTATGGGCACTAGTCTACCATCCCACGTACCCTTATTTGATCCAACCTAGCTTGCTCACCACGTGCTCAACAAAATTACCCTTAGCAAAACCAGCACAGAACATACCAAAGGCTAATGATTGACCTCACAACCAAATCATCATAATTTTGCACTTTATTCTTCTAACACTAACAGAATTAATTGAGCACAGTCCAGCCATCGAACAAACTGGAAATTTGCAGTGTGACACTCCATTAGGCTACAAATTAGCTTCTGTATTACTCCACAGTTGTTACACAAACTGCTTTGCATTCACAACACTTGCAACCGCAACATTTCCATCTATGCATCACCTCCACTGCTTCGTGTCTTCATATGTTCATACTTCTCGTATACAAACTTGCTTCTGTTCAGGCAACTGATAGATGAATAATTCACCCTATCTAGCTATTTCCTGCACCAGCCCATCAATCTAGACGTTATTCCAGCTCACTAAAACATGCAGCTCCCATTCTACCTGTATTCCTTCAACATACCAAAAGGAGAACTTGGCCCTCATCACCATCACTAACGACAATTCTGTAAGCAGATACCCGGATTAAGAATCCAATTCGAGAAGGCGAAGTCGAAAGGGAAGGCCCCATGTTTCAACATTAGCCACGCTGCCAACTGGGCTAGGTGGACAATTTCATCAGCATCAGCTACCCCTTGCTTAAAAACAATCAAGTTCCTTTGATCCCACAGATTCTGACTAACTGTGAAGTGTGGTAACTGAAAGCTCTCAAAGTGGACTAGAATGTCCTTATGCTGGACAAACAATATGCCTATCCATCTAAAACATAAAGACCAAACACTCTGAGCAAGGATGCAATCCAGGAAGATGTGTTGTGCCGATTCTTCAGACCCATTACAAAACACGCAGGACGAAGAGGTGACTACCAAACCTCTTCGAATGAGATTATCATAAGTTGGAAGGCGTCCAAGTAAGATCCTCCATGCAGTTACCAGGGCTTTGGGCATCGCTTTTGCTTCCCACAGAAGAGAAAAGACTTCATTTGAAAAGCCTACATGCTGATGAGGTAAATTCAGATAAGCAGATTTCACTGAAAAATCACCATTCTGATCCCCACTCCAAACTAAAGTATCCTTGGCTTCTTTGCTCAAGGTCTTCCCTGTTATGAGATTAAGCAATTCTCCCTCCATAGCACTCTCCCAACTAAACCTAGCTCTTCTCCACCTTAACCACCAATTCCAATCTGAATCCTCCCAAGAACCTACCTTAGCCACCGTCTTTCCTTGGTCCAGGGAGACGGAAAAAAGCCTGGGAAACAAGGTTTTAAGCTTTTTGTTCTCCACCCAAGCGTCTTCCCAAAATCTAACTTTAACCCCGGACCCGACCTTCCAAGCTACATGTTTTTGAAGCCATCCCTCCTCTTCTCCCTCCTCATACACCTTTGATAGATCTTTCCGCCACCAAGAAAGAGTCTTATTATTACTTACTGTACCAGGACTGTACTTCGATAGTAAAATGTCTTTCCATTTCCCCTTTTCCTCACTCAGCAGCCTCCATTTCCACATTGCTAGCAAGGCACAGTTGAATATTCTAATATCCTTGATCCCCAAACCCCCTTCCTCCTTTGGCTTACACACGTTTTCCCAGCTTACCCAAGAGATATGCCTATGATCGTCACCCCCTGTCCACAAGAATCTCCTCTGAATGCTAGAGATTTTGTGGCAGACTGCATGTAGGGCTTTAAAGAGAAAAACATAAAACAGGGGTATAGAGGTTAGAATCGACTTAACCAGGCATACTCTACCAGCTAAGGATAGGCATTTCCCTTTCCAGGCACTAAGTCTGGTTTTAACCTTGTCCACAACTGGTTCCAAAAACTGCCTCCTCCTTGGATTGCCACCAACTTGCATCCCCAAGTATTTAAACGGGATCTGGATAACACCACAGTTAAGAGTTCTTGCATATAGCTCTAGGGAATTCCTTTCTACCTTGATACCTGACAACTTTGATTTATGAAAGTTAACCTTGAGGCCTGAACCTAGCTCGAAAATCCTGAGGATTGTTTTGATTGTAAAAATATTAGAGACAGACTGTTCACACATAAACAAAGTGTCATTAGCAAACTGTAACATGCAACATTCAGTCTGCGCTCTCCCCACCTTCACTCCTTTTAACACGTTCTCCTTTAATGCATTACGGACTAGACCCGCCAACCCCTCGGCAACAATAAGAAATAAAAAAGGGGCCAAAGGATCGCGTTGCCTCAGACCCCTAAAAGGTTTAAACTCCTCTGTCGAACTACCATTAATCAAAACCAACACAGTTGCCAACTCCAGACAACCATGTACCCACTTAATCCATCCTATGCAACATATCCAACAAGAAGCTCCACCTAACCGAGTCATATGCCTTTTCAAAGTCCACCTTCAAGAAAACTCCACTCCTCCTCAAACTTTGATTTATGAAAGTTAACCTTGAGGCCTGAAGCTAGCTCGAAAACCCTGAGGATTGTTTTGATTGTAAAAATATTAGAGACAGACTCTTCACACATAAACAAAGTGTCATCAGCAAACTGTAACATGCAGCATTCAGTCTGCGCTCTCCCCACCTTCACTCCTTTTAACATGTTCTCCTTTAATGCATTACGGACTAGACCCGCCAAACCCTCGGCAACAATAAGGAATAAAAAAGGGGCCAAAGGATCGCCTTGCCTCAGACCCCTAGAAGGTTTAAACTCCTCTTTGGACTACCGTTAATCAAAACCGACACAGTTGCCGACTTCAGACAACCTTGTACCCACTTAATCCACTTACTATGGAACCACTTAATCCACTTACTATGGAACCTCATCCCATGCAACAAATCCAACAAGAAGCTCCACCTAACCAAGTCATATGCCTTTTCAAAGTCCACCTTCAAGAAAACTCCACTTCTCCTCAAACTTTGATTTATGAAAGTTAACCTTGAGGCCTGAAGCTAGGTTGAAAACCTTGAGGATTGTTTTGATTGTAAAAATATTAGAGACACATTCTTAACGCATAAACAAAGTGTCATCAGCAAACTATGACATGCATCATTCAGTCTGCGCTCTCCCCACCTTCCCTCCTTTTAACACGTTCTCCTTTAAATGCATTACGGACTAGACCCGCCAACCCCTCGACAACAATAAGGAATAAAAAAGGGGCCAAAGGATCGCCTTGGCTCAGACCCCTAGAAGGTTTAAACTCCTATGTCGGACTACCGTTAATCAAAACCGACACAGTTGTCGACTCTAAACAGCCTTGTACTCACTTAATCCACTTACTATGAAACCCTATCCTATGCAACATATCCAACAAGAACCTCCACCTAACCGAGTCATATGCCTTTTCAAAGTCCACCTTCAAGAAAACTCCACTCCTCCTCAAACTTTGATTTATGAAAGTTAACCTTGAGGCCTGAAGCTAGCTCGAAAACCCTGAGGATTGTTTTGATTGTAAAAATATTAGAGACAAACTCTTCACATATAAAGAAAGTGTCATCAGCAAACTATAACATGCAGCATTCAGTCTGCGATCTCCCCACCTACACTCATTTTAACACGTTCTCCTTTAATGCATTACGGACTAGAACAGCCAACACCTCGGCAACAATAAGGAATAAAAAAGGGGCCAAAGGATCACCTTGCGTCAGACCCCTAGAAGGTTTAAACTCCTCTGTCGGACAACCGTTAATCAAAACCGACACAGTTGCCGACTCCAGACAGCCTTGTACCCACTTAATCCACTTAATATGGTACCCCATCCTATGCAACATATCCAACAAGAAGCTCCACCTAACCGAGTCATATGCCTTTTCAAAGTCCACCTTCAAGAAATCTCCACTCCTCCTCAAACTTTGATTTATGAAAGTTAACCTTAAGGCCTGAAGCTAGCTCGAAAACCCTGAGGATTGTTTCGATTGTAAAAATATTAGAGAAAGAGTCTTCACACATAAACAAAGTGTCATCAGCAAACTGTAACATGCAGCATTCAGTCTGCGCTCTCCACACCTTCCCTCCTTTTAACACGTTCTCCTTTAATGCATTACGTACTAAACCAGTCAACCCTTCGGCAACAGTAAGGAATAAAAAAGGGGCCAAAGGATCGTCTTGCCTCAGACCCCTAGAAGGTTTAAACTCCTCTGTCGGACTACCGTTAATCAAAACCGACACAGTTGTCAACTCCAAACAACCTTGTACCCACTTAATCCACTTACTATGGAACCCCATCCTATGCAACATATCCAACAAGAAGCTCCACCTAACCGAGTCATATGCCTTTTCAAAGTCCACCTTCAAGAAAACTCCACTCCTCCTCAAACTTTGATTTATGAAAGTTAACCTTGAGGCCTGAAGCTAGCTCGAAAACCCTGAAGATTGTTTTGATTGTAAAAATATTAGAGACAGACTCTTCACACATAAACAAAGTGTCATCAGCAAACTGTACAGCATTCAGTCTGCGCTCTCCCCACCTTCACTCCTTTTAACACGTTCTCCTTTAATGCATTACGGAATAGACCCGCCAACCCCTCGGCAACAATAAGGAATAAAAAAGGGGCCAAAGGATCACCTTGCGTCAGACCCCTAGAAGGTTTAAACTCCTCTGTCGGACAACCGTTAATCAAAACCGACACAGTTGCCGACTCCAGACAGCCTTGTACCCACTTAATCCACTTACTATGGTACCCCATCGTATGCAACATATCCAACAAGAAGCTCCACCTAACCGAGTCATATGCCTTTTCAAAGTCCACTTTCAAGAAAACTCCACTCCTCCGACATCTTCGTACCTCCTCAATCTCTTCGTTGCCCATTAGGACACTTTCCAACATCCCCCTTCCTTTCAGAAAAGCTGACTGAGTTTCATCAATAACCAAAGGCAAGACATTCTTGATACTATGTGACATTGCTTTAGTGATGATCTTATACATAGCTCCCACGAGAGAAATAGGCCTGAATTGGTCAATCATAACATGATCCTTCACTTTAGGGACAAGAGCAATAAACGACGCATTACAACCCTTCGGGAAAATCCCACATTCCTGAAAACAAGAAAAAAAAATTTAAATCTATTAAAATTAAAGCAAAAGTACTTTTTTTACTTACCATAATTTCTTCTCCATTAGGAATACATCAAGTGTCATCAGATCTCATACGTGTATCCTTCCATACTTTCATTGCATTCGGTCATTCCTCACTTTTTAATTCTTCTTTCTATTGAAAACAAATAAATAAGGTAATATAATTATACATTAAATAAAAGAACAAAAACAAACTTGTATATGTGGAACATAAAGAAATCATATAAAACCGATATAAAAGTTGCACAAATTTCTATATATGAAACAAAAAAGTAACATTATCAATTCAAATGTGTTTTTATAATTGATTTTGTGCCAATAATTGATCTAATTTCTTGTTTACTTCGACTAGCTTTATTTTTTAAGTTCATTTCCTATAAATGTAGAAATAATTTAATATTATAATACATAAAAAATAAAATTCAAATTTAAGATATAGATATAAATATACAAAGAAAGTAACCTTATCTTAAATTTGGAATCATTTCATTTGTTATGTATTAGCAAATTCCAATCTTCGGGTAATACATCATGTGACCTACCTTTGTTTTAGATGTATTTTTTTATACAAATGGTGATGTCTATTTCTATATTGCTTTTGAAAATGTTTTATTGCATGTTCTTTATCCTCTTCCATCAAACATAATGCATCCTAAAGCCATGAAGTTAAAAAAAAGTACCAAATAATCAAAATACATTAAGTATATAAATAAAATTAATTGAGTACACTTATATGAATAGAGTAATACTAACCTTCATATGTTTCCACATTAGAGTTAAATCATCTTCATATATATTTTTCTAAGTTTTAACTTATTAAGGAGTCTTTTGACCTATACACATAGTTGCTTCAACCTTGAGATATTTTGCACGTTTTCCACAAAGCTTAAAATGGGGAGGTGGAAATTGGATGTCAAAAGTATTTCCCATTACCATTAACTTTTCTCTTTTCTTTGAGAGTTTTGCATTAATGGTATGTCCACCTCGCTTCTTAACACCATGTTGACCTAAATTAAATTAGGAAAATAAATCAATACCAATTTTAATAATTATTTATTCAATCTAAATAAACATGTACAAATACTTGTACTGGTTTCATGTTGCTCAACATTAACCAACTCAGAGACATTGACCCTTTTAGAATTTAATTTTAATGGTTTTGTTATCTATAAAATATGAAAGTAAATAATCACAAAAGTTTAAGAATGAGTTACCCTATCAACCTAAATTAGATACATGTTACTTGTGTAATTAAACTAAAAATAAACATTTATACGTTTAAAGAAACTCATTACATACCTTTTTTTATTGTATTTTTCATCTTCACTTGAATATTGAAACTCTTCTAATTCTTTGGTTCTATACTCTTCATCTCTTTCTTTTCCCTTCTTGTTCTTGGTATTTTAAGTTAGGACTTTCAAAGAATAAGCTAAATGTGATAATCCGAAAGCCTCTAGTTTTGCTTTGTTTTCTACAATTCTTTGTAGCCTTTGTTCTTATTTAGACATGTCTCCTGCAAACAAAAAGCTAGGATGCTTTCTCACTTGAAGATGGATCTACGTTAAAGTGAACTTTAGCTTATACTTGGCCAAGTCAAATAATAAACTAAACTAAAATAAATAAGCCAACAAGAAATAACAAACAGTTCCCATCATTGAAATAACAAGCATTGTTTACATCATTTAGAACTTATTGATATAGTAGTGTAATGATTTAGTGCAAGGCTAGTTGTCAATGTTAATTATTTTGTGCTAACATTATGTAGGAAAATTTGAAAAATGTGGGTGAAGTGTATGGAGAAGAAATTTCAAAAGCACATGTGCTATTAGTCAAACATTTTGCATATGTACTAGGAACAAAACCAAGCAAATGTGGATGTATTTTTCAAATTTTCCTACATAATGTTAGCATAAAATAATTAACATTGGAAACTAGCCTTGCATTAAATCATTACACTACTATATAAATAAGTTGTAAATGATGTGAACAATGCTTGTTATTTCAATGATGTGAATTGCTTATTATTTCTTGTTTTCCTAGCTTTTTGTTTGCATGAGACATGTCTAAATAAGAAGAACAAAGGCTACAAAGAATTGTAGAAAACAAAGCAAAACTATAGGCTTTCGGATTATCACATTTAGCTTATTCTTTGAAAGTCCTAACTCAAAATACCAAGAAAAAGAAGGGAAAAGAAAGAGATGAAGAGTATAGAACCAAAGAATTAGAAGAGGTTCAATATTCAAGTGAAGATGAAAAATACAATAAAAAAAAGGTATGTAATGAGATTCTTAAAATGTATAAATTTTTATTTTTAGTTTAATTACACAAGTAACATGTATCTAATTTAGGTTGACAGGGTAACTCATTCTTAAACTTTTATGATTATTTACTTTCATATTTTATAGATAACAAAACCATTAAAATTAAATTCTAAAAGGGTCAATGTCTCTGAGTTGGTTAATGTTGAGCAACATGAAACAAGTACAGGTATTTGTACTTGTTTATTTAGATTGAATAAATAATTATTAAAATTGGTATAGATTTATTTTCCTAATTTAATTTAGGTCAACATGTTGTTAAGAAGCGACGTGGGCATACCATTAATGCAAAACTCTCAAAGAAAAGAGAAAAGTTAATGGTAATGGGAAATACTTTTGACATCCAATTTCCCCCTCCCTATTTTAAGCTTTGTGGAAAACATGCAAAATATCTATACATCAAAAGGCTCATTTACAAGTTAAAACTTAGAAAAAGATATATGAAGATGATTTAACTCTAATGTGAAAACATATGAAGGTTGGTATTACTCTATTCATGTAAGTGTACTCAATTAATTTTTATTTATATATTTTGATTATTTGGTATTGTTTTTAACTTCATGGCTTTAGGATGCATTATGTTTGATGGAAGAGGATAAAGAACATGCAATGAAACGGTTGCAAAAGCAATATAGAAATAGACATCACCATTTGTATAAAAAAAATACCTCCAAAACAAAGGTAGGCCACATGATGTATTACCCGAAGATTGGAATTGGCTAATACATAACAAATGGAATGATTCCAAATTTAAGATAAGGTTACTTTATTTATATATCTTAAATTTGAATTTTATTTTTTATGAATTATAATATTAAATTATTTCTACATTTATAGGAAAAGAGTTTGAAAAATAAAGCTAGTTGAAGTAAACAAGAAATTAGATCAATTATTGACACAAAATCAGTTGTCCAAAACACATTTGAATTGGTAATATTACTTTTATGTTTCATATATAGAAATTTGTGCAAATTTTATATAGGTTTTATATGATTTCTTTATGTTCCACATATACAAGTTTGTTTTAGTTCTTTTATTTAATGTATAATTACATTACCTTATTTACTTGTTTTCAATAGAAAGAAGAATTAAAAAGTGAGGAATGACCGAATGCAATGAAAGTATGGAAGGCTACATGTATGAGATCTGATAACACTTGATGTATTCCTAATGGAGAAGAAATTATGGTAAGTAAAAAAAGTAATTTTGCTTTTATTTTAATAGATTTAAAATTTATATTTTTTTTCTTGTTAACTTTTATAATTTTAGTATAGATATTTGAATTATGGATAGAAATTGTAAGTTGAAATATGTAACTTAATTGTTGCACACCTAAATTATTATGCTACTTAATATGAAACTTAATTGTTGCACACTTGAATTAGAGCACAATTGTAAATAACAAGCAATGTTCACATCATTTAAATTTTATTTCTATAGTAGTGTAATGATTTAATGCAAGGCTAGTTGTCAATGTTAATTATTTTGTGTTAACATTGTGTAGAAAAATTTGAAAATGTGGGTGAAGTGTATGGAGAAGAAATTTCAAAAGCACATGTGTCATTGGTTAAACATTTTGCATATGTACTAGGAACAAAACCAAATCACTCACAAGATATAGGAAGTGTGTCAATGACAAAAAGAAAATGTAAAGAGACAATTTGTTCAAAATCAAGCGGAGAATAAAAAAAAAGCAAATTATAACAATAATGATTAAGACAATTAAAACAAACATGTACTAGACAATTTAACTTGTGTTAACACTATTAAATTGCTCCTAGTAGAAAGTCTTTTCTTTTTCAGGTTAGATCATGTGACTAAGCTATTCAACAAAGAGTCTCTTGTACATGATGATTTAGAGTAAATCTTGTAATGCTTATAAAAAATTAAACAAAGGCAGGGAACATTGTGAATTCACGTGCTTGTATTACTTCAAATTCAATATCTGCTCAGTTCCATGATCAATGACGCTCATGGATATCATATCTGGGCGCTGCATAGCTTTACTATTTCAGTTGTTTGAAACCCGTTAAACTGGTTGTACCGTGGACTCCCAACAAAGTGAATTAGTAGTAGTTCTCTTTCACATATGATCAAATTTTATGGAATAAATGAAAAAATGGAAAACATTGTGAGGATATTAGAACATGGAAAATACTTCACAGTTCAAAAATATCAAAATAATAATTCAAAGATAACAAAAAATTCAAGAAAAAACATTAAGAGAATTTTTATCAATAAGCATAAGCTTCTATTTTAAATTAGTCTAAAAGTTATTTATAAAGGTCAACAAAATCTTATTTATACTATGAATCTAATACTACTTGATTTCTTTACTAACTAGCTGATCCAATAACATCTAATAATTATAATGAAATTAATGTCCGAATAAGGTTCTAATTAGCAAATCATATATAATCAAATACATAGGTCTAATAAAACCCAACACAAAACCCACAAACTTTTTTGGAATTAAATATGTTTTTCATTCTTGAACTATAACGCGAAATTGATTTTTTTTTCCAAAATTAAGTTTCTTAAATACTTGTAGTAAGAAAATTATTGAAATAGATATTTATTTTTACGTAACAAGAATTTTCATGTATTACAATTTACAATTTGATAACATTCACATGTATTATAATATTATAAAAATCTATGTCACTAATGAGTTAACATGAAATATTTTAACATCACAATGCACACTGAAAATCTATTTGCTATGTAAACAAAAAAACTGGTAAGAACTCATACCAATAATTTTCTTACTACAAGTATGTAGGAGATACAAAATTTAGACTAAGAACGAAAATTAATTTCGCGTGAAAATATAGGAACAAAAAAATTTAGATATGTGATATCAAATACATCTATGATATGATATGTGTTTTTAGGGACAAAATGTTATATATATATATATATATATATATATATATATCAAATACATCATGATATCTATATTTGAAAATTTTAGATTAATACAATTGTTGTGTTAAATAACGAAAACAAAGTTTGATCCTACAACTTCATTAAAACTATCCAAATTCCTAACTCGTAAACTGACTCAAGTGAGTTATCCCAAATTCCCAACAACCATATTAGGGTGTTTGGAATCCTATTGGATTGCAATTGAATTGAGTTTTTGCACTTTCCAATGCACAATCATAAAAACAATGTGAGTGTTGAAATAGGTTAAGTTGAACATAATAGATATCCAAACCAACTTATTCTATTCCATTTCATTCTACTATACTTCATTCAAAATTGGATATCCAAACCAAGCACTAGTTCTTGCCAACCATGCCTGCTGAAAATTTCAAAGTTGATATCATATATATTAACTGTCATTGATCAAATAATCTTTTCTTACTTCACTGTTTGAAACAACAATCTGATTATGTTTTACAACAGGGAAAGGGAGCAGATAGACAAAAAAATGGATGCCTATTCTAAACTTTACATGATGCTCCACATCCATGCAAGGGAGAGAATGTTTCCGTCAAGTTGCCTGCAACAATTCTCTGATATCGTACCCTTGAAGCTATAATTACAAACAGCAGAAGAAGTATTCTTAATATTGAATAAAAGATGATTGTAAAAACTATCAGAATTTGCAAACACGGAGTGATAATTAATACCTGCAGAAAAGTAAGAAATAATATCACTCCTGAGTTCCAAAAGGCATGAATAGTGATGGGAGTGAGAAGGTTGTGAGTTTGAGCATATGAAAACCCCAAAGCAGTCCCTGCGTATGCCACAAATTCCTGTTATTTTCTTTGGAGTATTCGGAATAACAATAGCATCTTTCAAGAGAAAGTACACGTTTCTATTTCCATTTCTTTTTATACAAATAATTACAGAAATGTTTTCACTTTGTTTTATATTTTCAATTTTGTATAGAAAATAATGAAAACAGCAGAAAATGTAAATGAACAAAAACATTTTCTAAAATCAAAAAATGGATTGAATTTTTGTGTTCATAAAAATGACATTTCCCCTTTATCAAATTAAGTTATTGTATACTCAATTCATTATTTCCATATCTGAAGATGTTATCATGTATTTGTACGATACCGAGAACAAACAACTGTGGAAATTCTCCAGGAGTGAGATGTGCAAGGGCAAACACACTGGCGCTAATGACAACAGCAACTGGTGTAGGAACCCTACAGTGAAGGTGGTGAATGAGAAAATTTGCACAACAATCAATTCACAAAACATACTTAAACAACCGAGTTGAGGCATTCATGAAGCATCTAATTAAGTTAAATCTACAAATTTTGCAAACAAGTATATTCACAGATATAGATTATTTTTCACAAAGAAAGCATAAGAGAAAGTTCAAGTTGTGATTTAGCCTAACAATGCTAATCCAAATAACTCAGACTAACACACTACTAGTTTACACATTAAAAATAGAAATAAACCAAAATTGTGACCTTATCATGATACTGTTCTTAGAAATGTTCAGAATACTTGACTAATCATTTTTCCTAAAGATCACTAATCACTTGTACATACACAAAGCAATAGGTTGTTGTTTCTCTTACTTTCCAATTATCCCCCTTTCATTGTCTATCTCTGGAGTCTAGCAGTCTCATTTTAGAAACCTCTATTTTCTCCTACGTGAACAGTATTTTGGAAAGCTCAAGTTTGTGTATAAACGAGTAGTGAACTAGTTGGAGTTTTATGAACTAGAAATTGGATCTTAAAAATATCTAAAGACCAACCCTCCCAGGCCTCATTGTATACATGCATCAAATATCTTAACGGTAAAACTCCATATATTAAAGTTCCCTAAGTTGATTGAAGAACTACCACCTAAATTATGAGTCTAAATACTCCAATATGGTCAGAAACTTAACTGGAAGGAAAAATAGCAACTAGATAGCACAATGCAAACTTCACTTTACATTCTAATCAATTTTTCCCTTTTTTGTCAAGGATACAAGACTAACTAACTACAGCATAGCTGAAACTGCACTTGTTGAAACCTGTGTTCAATTATGTTCCCATTGCATATCTAATTCAAAAAGAAAAAGTTCTACTTTCAAGGCAAGCTTCAGTTTCTTCAACACGAATTATTCTGATACATGGTAATAAAAGAATGCTTAAATCAACAAGAAAAAAAAAAAAAAAGCAACAAATCAACGGGTGTCAAATAGAAAGGGAAATATATGAAGGAAACAATACCACTTGGTCAGAGAAGTCATAAAAAATCCTCGAAATACAGTCTCCTCAAGGAGTGGAGCAAGAACACCTGTGATACCCACCAAGCAGGCAGTACTACAACGAAAATAAACACAATCAATCACTGGCTTAAGAATCTAGGATACAGAACCTAGATGGAAACTTTAGACAAATTCCTTTCATTAATAGAAGGGGGAACTATGATCTGAAATTCCAGTCCACGACTGCAATTGTCACCACAATGTTATGGTTTTAGATACCTCTGCAACTGCAATTTGGCTGCATAAACCATATTTTAAATATCTTAAATTACCTGAGATTTGAAGATCCAATTAATGGAAGCAAGCGAACAAGAGCATCAGTCTGAAAAGCAGATTATAGAAGCATATAAGAGATACCTTTAAGTCCAGAAAAATTAAACAGTATCATATAAGGCAAACTTTAACAGAACAAAGTAGCAATCCTATCAAGAAAGATTAGTTCTGCTAAGGTACATAAGGAAGATATACAGATATGCTTAGTTAGCTACGACGATCCATACCATGATGGCAAGTCGGAACCATACTATAAACAGTTGTGATGTAATTCTAAGATCACTGACTCAATACTAGTGCTATTTGAAAATCAGCGACCCTAAATTTCGTCCTCCCATGCTACATCAAAAATAGTTTAACATGTAGAAACTAATAAATGCATCTGCATCTGCCAGTAAAATTTGAAAAATATACCTCTCTTTGTGGGGTTTCTCCACTGAAGAAAGACACAGCAACTCCAGTCAATGCAATGGCAATTATGGCACCAACAAGTCCAACTCCTGCCCATAAAAGCCAACCCTTTTGAAGATTGAAAGGCTCCCTCGTATCTGTAACCATGTTTTTACCATTGAATGGAAAAAGCATCAGTGCTTTCTAATTCTTCTAATAGAAGCCAATAGCAAACTAAACATCGGATTAAAATGAGATTTAAACCAACATGATGCAACAGGACAGAGATACAGCATGTTCATCAAGGCACAAACTGGTTCGTGTTGATAGCAGTGAACTTCGCTAAATTAACAATACTTTTATAAGCCTTAAGGTTTGATGCCAATCATTAATACAAACATTGAAGAATAACTCTTGCTTGAGCATAGTGCCTATATTTGTAGTCAATCAACAACTCCAGATGTATTAAAATAATAATCAAGATTGTATTGAAATCCATGCTGAAGTTATCTTAATATTATTTTGAGCTTTTGAACTCTAGATTGGTTGTTGAACCTATAGGCACTATACTCACAGTCCCACGCAAATACTGCTCACATTAGAAACCTCTGCCTATTCCCAGATATAACTGAAAGGTTCTTAAATGATAATACCGTATTTGAAGAAGTCTTCAGGAAGTGGCTGGAAAGTGTTGGCAACACTATAAATTATTCCAAGAACAACAGCAGTTGTCATGCTGCCAAGACAAATAATAGGAGAAAATAAGAAAGTAATTGAAAACTTTATGTACTTTGTCTTTAACACCAGAAAGAAAATTGGAATAATTATTAGGTACTGGTAGAAAGGCCAAAGCTGCAGGAAATAATAAGGGTAAATAGTCAGTTCATTACAACAAGTATTGACATATTTCGTTTTTAGTATAGTAAGAAAAAAAAATTACAATTTTAGTACAACAACTTTATTTATATTAGTTTGGTTTGAACTCGGTTAATGGTTAATATAATTGAGAACGTGTTTGGCCTTTAGTAATTATCACGTGCGTTTATTAAAGAAAAAAATTAACTTTATTATGCAATTAACCTAGAAAGAACCACTAAGGATTTCAAATTTATAAAGCAAAAGGCAAAGGGTAAAAGGTTCCTTTCAAGATTAATTGCATATTAACGTTTATTTTCCCTTTAATAAACACACATGACAATTCCTAAAGACCAAACACATCAATTACCTTAACTATTAACCGAGCTCAAACAAAATTAACCGAATTAAAGTTTTTGTACTAAGATCTGTAACTTTTTTTCTTGTTGTGCTAAAAATGAAAGATTGACGTCAATACTTGTCATATTGCACCAACTATTTACCCTAATAATAATAGTTAATGCACTTGAGAAATATTATGTTCACATATCAAATGATACAATTTATTTAGTATTCGTGAGTATCAATATCTACTGAGTTCCACACTATTAATATTTCCTAGAATTTGGGCTTAGGACCTAAGTCAATCCCACAAAATCAATTTACAAGATAATGATTGTCCAAACTTTATATACTCTATTTAAGTTATATTTTAGTCGACGTGAAACTAAACCACTCTATAGTTGCAAATAAGGCAGACTAGGAGTCACCTAAATTAAGGTGGCCTCTTGACACTTGCCCTCACACGCAGGGTTGTAAAGTTTTGCAAATGCAAGTAATCCAATAAAAAATGTAGAATAGGCTTTGATTCATCATAGAATTTGGACTTGGGACCAAATTCGTTCCTCGCAATATCAACTTGCAAGATAAGGATTGGCCAAACTTTATAACCTCTATTTAAATCATATTGTCAATGTGGCACTAAACCACCACTAATGAGCTACAATTAAGGAAACCCCCCCAAAGAAGTCACAACAAAGGTAGGGCTAGGGTGACCATAATTAAGGTGTCTTTCCAACAATATTAGCCAACAAAATAGAAACTTAGTTTTCCCCAAGAATCTGAGGTTGGAAAAGTAGTTTTCCTGATAATGGTTTTTGGCCAAGTTTCCCACAAACATTTTCATGAGATGGAAATCTAACTTTCCCCAGTGAAAATAAAAATTTTATTGAAAAAAAAATACCATATTACTCATTAATTAACTGTGGTAGCAAATTAAAGATTTCAGTAAAAATAACATATTATTCTTTGATTTCTAAAAAGTTTATATAAATATCACCAACAATACTTTTTGCTAACCAAAATATACTTTGGTCATTCCTGAGAATCTTAATTCTCAAGATTTGTGATTCCTAGAAAGTATAATTCCGTAGTAGGAAAAAATTGACCTCCTACTAAAAGTCCCCCAAGTTTATCAAGAGCCTATATTTATATAGACTATATGGAGATCACACATTAACTAGTGATATAGTCAAATTGTAATATATAAGTGGGTGCAAACTCATCACAAACCGATCTTGTGATCCATTTTCTAATAGTATCAAAATTGAATGTAAAGAAGTGTATTAGAGATCTCACATTGACTAAAAATATAACCAAATTATAGTATATAAATAAATGTAAATCTCACCTTACAAACCGGTTTTATGATATTGAATTAGTCTTAAAGTTCAAATTTCTAAGAATTTTCTGCTCTAAAATTCAATAAAAGCAAATGTTACAAAGTAAGAATTCAGACATTTAACAAGGACGCAGGCTTTGAGCAAAGGATGACAACCTAAAAATCTAATGTGTATCGCACACTTCCATGAACATCATGTGATATTTGCTACATAAAATGTTGTTTCTCATCTTCTTTGCAAGTCAATGACCCATCCAAAACAATTCAGAAGCAAATGTGGATGTAGTTTCACAATTTACCAACCAACTTCAAAAATTACAAAGGTAAGAGAGTCCAGAGGAGTAGCATACCCCTGATCCAACAAAAGTATCTCTGCCTTGTCATCTAAACTTAGCACATCAGGTTTGATCCCAAGATATGGGAGAGCAATTGCTTCAGTCAAACCTGTCAACACAAAACTGCCTGGGAATAAATTAATGGCCCAAAATACAACTCAAACAGTAACATAGAAATCAATACTAACATGTAAATCAATTGACAGTATATAGATAAGAAGTCCCTAAATGTTATCTTCTCAGTAGATTTGCATTAATTCAAGTTTGATATGAAATCACAACAGCTACTCAGAACACACCCCAATCCACAAGCAAGAGAGGTCAATGAAACTGTTTGCCATTCCCAAGGCACCTCCCATCGCCTGAGTATAGGCCATTCCAGTTCTGATTCCTGAAAAACGGACAAAGAAAAAGAACGATACAAGTAATTTACACAATTGTTTATAAAGAATTTAATTAGAATGTATTGATAATATTACAGTTGTTTACATTATCGTCAATAGTACATTGCCATGCATGATAAGATTACTGACCTATCTAATAATTACTTCAAAAATATATATAGAAAGACTTCTAATTGATTGGCAAAACAAAAGATCTTTACAAATAATTTACGAAATTAAATTTTTCATATATTATTGTAAACAAAAACAAACAACATAAAGACCTCTAACTCGTAGTTTCACTGAAATACACTCAATTCAGACATGCAAAGGGAATCATATTATGATGGTAAATTGGTATTGAATAAACTAAAATCCCAATCACCATATACTCACTTTAAAAAAAAAACACTCTTCTAATTCTTCGTTTTTTCAGCCGGTCACGAGTAGCATCCAAAATCAAACATTTTTACTCAACATGCACGGAAATTAAAGCGCATAAGGCAACTATTCCCACGATAACTTGTGAACTTGGAAAGTAATTGCGTAGGAATAAATAAATAGTAAAAAGGGCAAGAGAGGAGAGTGCCTTGTCTCCAGCGTTGAAGAAACAAACTGAAGAAAGGGCCCTTTTGGAACCCAAATTCAAGTGATGCGAGAGAAAGGGGTTTTTGTGGAGAAATGCGTGGCTTTGTTTTGAGATGGTTTTAAAGGAAGAACAAAGCTTGTGGGGACAGATGAGAGTGGAAGGTAAGGGTGAAAACAGAGAAGACGCAAGTAACATTGAATTTGAAAGCATAATGTCGAGTAGAGGCTATGAAAGCTGGATTCGCAGAAGAAGAACTTTGAATGTTAATCCTTTTGATGATGTGCCCACGAGCAGAGCACAAGGTGGAGCAGCGGATAAGGCTCGTCGCTACACTTCCTTCTTTACTTCAACTGCTTCAAAAAAATTTGGATGAATTAATCGATCAATAAAAAAATTAAAATATGTATATACATGTTTATAATGAATTAAAGAAAAAAAATGGTAGATTTCTTCTTAAAAACAGAATTACAACTTAACAAAAACGATAGGTAGAATATATCAATTTATAAAGAATATTAAAAATAAACTAATGATTTGCTATGAATAAATCTTAAATTAGCTAACTTATCAACGCACACATCTCTTTACGGAAAATATGAGTAATCTTAAACTTGATTTTTTCAAGTAATTAAAACAAGTATTTCATTGATTACCAAGCATTCACGTAACATTAGTCCTAACAATAAATGCATCACAAACCAAGGCAGAATCACGTTCAAATCATATATTAGTAAATCTCATCTTTTGAGCTTCCTTCATATATAGCTTCATAAAAACTTAACAACCATAGTAGTCTGAACTTCAAGAAACGCAAAGAAAACACCAATAAATTCCCCCATACTCTCACGAAAAATACCCCCACAAATAGCAAGACCAAGATATAATTTTAACTCAGTCTAGTGAAGGGAACACCCATCTAATAGGAAGTAGGCAACTTTACCAGTACGAGTATTAATACCAAAAAATTTAATCACGTTGGAATCCAACATATAATTCTTCATTGAAGTTTTAGATAAATTTCCCATTAGACATTAAATCTTTAATTATCGAAATAGCTCTAGAAACATCAATCTTATCCTGAAATCTAGCCTAATTCCTCATACGCCATATCATCCAAATAGAAAAAGTTATCACAGCAAGCTTAATCAATTTAACCGAAGAACTACCATCACTCTTAATAAAAGAAAAAAGATCATCCTTTTTAGAGAAATGAGAAGAAAAATCTGTCGAACCCAACTCCAAATATGCAAAGCATTAGAACATTTAAAAAATAAATGTTTAATAGATTTTTCGTGTTTTTCACAAAGCGTACACATAAAACATATATGCAAACCTTTCTTTCCAATGAGTTTCATTTCCTTCAAAAACTTTAAGTTTCTTCTCTTTTTCTCTTTACAACCAATATTAAAACAATTTATTTTTTGTTTAAATTATACAAATATAACTTCATTATATAATTTATAATTTTCTCAGTTTTATATTATTTTATTATAAATATGTATACATGTCAAACTTGCTCCAACAAATATTTTTCATATGTACATGAAGGAAATAACAGGATTCTTGTAACATTGTTTCAAGACAATGATGTTGAAGAATCCAACGAAGGAAGAAGGGTGAATTTAGACTTGTTGGACGAGGTACGTGATCATGCTCGTATAAATTCGAAAGCTTTAAAGAGAAGGGTGGAGCTAAAGCACAAGACCAAGACGAAACATCGGCAATTCAAGGTTGTCGACTTGGTGATGAGGAAGGCCCACCCCTACCAGATTGAGAACAAGTTGTCTCCAAAGTAGACTGGCCTGTTCCGCGTCGAGGCACTAGCAAACAACACGTAAGCTGGAAACCCTAGAGGGAGGAGTCATCCCACGAACGTGGAATGCAACAAATCTTAAGTTCTATTTCAGTTAAGATGCATAGGTTTTCATTCTTTTCTTTTGAACACTGTATTTTTGTTTCAGGTGACACTCTTTTTCCCTCATAAGGGGTATTTTAATGAGGTCGCCAATAGTAAAATTGTTCTTGGGAAAAATGTGTGAAATAAGTTAACTTGAATAGATGAATTATCCAACTCTGCACATGGTAAGTCGATTTAACTCAGCGTAAGAACGATTACCCGAGTATAGGCGCTTTATGAGATGAATAAGTCTAAACAGATGAATTATTCGATTTTGCACATGGTAAGACGACCTAACTCGGAATAAATGAAGTCACCTAAGTATAGGCGCCCTATGAGATGAATTAATTTGATGAATTATTTGATTTGGCGCATGGTAAGACGACCTAACTCGACGAAAAAACGATTAACCAAGTATAGGCGCCCTATGAGATAAATTAATTTGATGAACTATCTGATGTGGTACATGGTAAGACGACCTAACTCAGCATAACAACGATTACCCAAGCATAGGCACCCTGTGAGATAAATTAGTTTAAAACAGGCACAAGGTAGCGCACGGTAAGACAACCAAGCTCAAAGTAGATACAACTATCCAAGTACGTGCCCTGTGAGGTAAGATATCATGGAATAGACGCAGTACTCACGTTGTAGGACAACCTAATTTGGAGGCAATGATAGCTTGACCATACCCAAGTTTAGGAATATTCCAAATAACTTAAGATGTCATGCCCTTTACATGACTCCTGAAATAAAGTTGTGTAGTAAATGCCCAGATAAAAAGATAGTACAAGTCAAGTTGAAGTGGAAGATTGCCCTAACCCTAGGGAGGTCATCCACGAAAAGGTTAGTCTCTCCGATTAAGAGAAAGTTTCATTGATCTGAGTCCAACTTCACCTAAGTTAGCAAGACCCTATTAGGTTAACTATGCTATGTGTAAGGTGGAAAAGGTGAGTTAGTTGCATTTGGACATGCATTTGTAGTGATGTAAGTAAACGCAATCGTAGTGATGTAAGTAAATTCGTAATGAGGTAAGTAAACCCTTTAAATTTCAAAAACAGTATGCACCCAAGAATTCAAAGGTACTGAATAAATATAGACAAAAAGTTCAAAATGTTAAACAAGTTCGGCAGTCACATAAATGTTACAATCCATAAGAGTTTGAATTAATCCCCCATTAGTTGTCCATCTACCGCGATTTTACCTAGGTCTAGCTCTGAAAAATCCATGGTGGGATGGATCGCTGCTTGCTCTAAGGCAGCCTCAAATCCGACGAAGTAGGATTGAGCAGCACCTTGCTTGAAGGAATTGGTGGCCTTGACAAGGTCTTCCCCCTTTGCAAGTCACCTTCTTTTTCAGCTCTTCCTGATGAGCTCAACCAACTCAGCCTTGTTGATGTTGGAGAGCATGCTATCTGCAAAAATGAATAAATGCTTAGTGGTTACAATGTAAGTTTCTTTTTCAAAGGTAGGAAAGGAGGAGTATCGGTATAAGCTTTGAGGGCACCAGGAAGATATTCTTTAGTCAACAACGTTGAGGTATCAAAGGCGACTTTCAAACTTGTCAAAAATTTGCAAATTCCTTGGTCCTTTGGAGGCAGATCTTCCAAACGTCGAGCACTTTGAAACCTAGGATTAGAAGTCCAATACAAAGGAAAGTCGTCCAGTAGGGACAAATCTTCTTTCGAAGCCCGGATCTTGAGGAATCGACCTTTAAATTTTTTTTAGGAAGACTGGAAGAGGGTAAGTAAACCTCTCCCAGGGGAACCATTTAGAGAGACCCATAGTTGGCGACCCAAGTGTTTGGCTTCGAAAAAATACAAGAAAACTTCCACAGTCGGCGAAATGTCGAGCTGTGAACACAGAATTATAAAAGCTCGGATGAATGCCCAGCTATTTGGATGTAGCTGGGCGGGAGCTATGTTTAGCTCGGTCAACAACTCCTTTTCAAAAATGGACAAGGGTAGACGGAGTATGACATTTTTAAAGAAAGTAGCATAGAAAAAGAAAAATGGACCATCATGGTCTGACGACTCATCGCTACATATGGGTTCATCCTCCTTACAAGCTACAACCTTTACTAAGCCTTGGTCTTTCTTACTTAATGCCACTGATTCCCTTAATTCCCTAATTCGTAAATGGATAGTGTAATAAGAAGTCTCTTTTAGGAGTTCCTTTTTAGCCCAAGGATATGCAGAACTATAATCCATCATCGAAAGCAACTAAAGCATAAACAAAAGCATAATATGAATGTAATTTAGGATATGCATAATGAATCAAATCAGCATAAATTAAAGATACATTTCTCATAATGCAATCAATGAAACGAATGATGATCACCAGTGGAGTTAAGTGGGAAAGGAATACCTAGTTTTTTGGGCGTGTGAAAGAGAAGTTCTGGAGAAGGTGTGGAGGCAAAGTGATGAAAATGAAGAAAGCTTGGAGGCAGAGTGATGGAAATAAGGGGAAAAAGAACATACATTCAAAAGGAGGAAGGTGAAGCGACAGGACTCCCCCACCATTGATGCAGGTGCCACATGTATGCTCCACATTAAGTAAGGTGAGATGTCTTTTCACGTGACGCTTCGGTAATCGCGCCCCAGCTACCCCCTGAGAAAATGTCATGTCAGTCGCCAGCACTGAAGAGCCTCTTTGCCCTGTCAAGCTCGGCTCGAGCCTGAGGGGCTTGTGTACTGGTCGAACGTGCTCGGATCCTCAACCCAAGCACTTAAGTGTAGTAAACTCGATTAGATAGGTTATGTGAGAAATACCCAACTCGGCCTAGGGCAGGTATGAGCCCATGACACAATATGATGTCGACCCAAATCTTTGGTGGTCTACACGGAAAGGAAAATTAAAGTAAAAACAACTGAATGAATAACTGAATTAGTTAAAGTGTATATATATTTTAAATGCAAATAAAAGTTGTTAGGGATGATGTGCAGTGTACCCGAAAATAAAAGGTACATGTTAACATAATGTAGTTATTGTTGAAATTAAATTGTTATTATTGAGATTATATTCTTGTTGTTGAAATAATGTTCTGGTTGATGAAAATCATTGAAGGAATGTCTATAAAAGGGGTTTAAGACCCCGAGTAAAGGTAAGCTTTTTTGAACCCTATACTGATACAAATTTATAGTTTGAATGTTTTCACTGATTTGATCGTCAGAGTGTGATCAATAAGTGAAGTCCCCTTCATCATGAAGTGTCTTCAACTCGATTCAACATCCCAGCAAAGTCGCTTCAACCTGGAACTCACTTCCGAGTCCGATCGAGATCAACATGCGAGAATAAATAATTAAATAACCATTTTCATTATTGTTATTTCATGTGAATGTAATGGTTATGTCAAGTTGATGCAAATATCATAAAAAAATGAAGAAGAAAAAAAAAAGTGAAAGTGAACCATAAATTTGGAAAAGTAAAAATGAAAAAAAAAAAAAAAAAGCACTCACCATTAAAGTTCTCTTGCCTTGTAATTTACAACACTAACATTCTATTTTATTGGATATGAGTATTTATGACCAAAAGAAATATTTTATACTATGATCGAATAAAATTTTGAAAATAAAAATTAAAACTAATGATATATTTAGAAATGATCATATTATAATTTAAAATATCAATGTTGACAAATTTTGCCCCTAGGAAATAACGTTGAAGTAAATTATATTAATATTAGTGTAAATTTAGAAAATATTGATTACAAAAATTATTGTGTTTATAACAAGTCAAGATATATTTAGAAATTATTATATTTTGGCATTGCTGAGAAATAAATGAGTATTTAGTTTCAAAATAAATTTAGAAATGGAAAAATAAAGATCACAGATATGGAAGATTTTCTGTTTTTGCATTCTTAAATCAAGATCTCTTAAACAATTCATAGTGATTTGTTTCACCATATGAGCATTCAAGCTAAACAATCGTTAAAATATGAAAATATTTGTTTCTTACAACTTTGAAACTATAATTTGACAATATTCCTCCTGTTTTTATATTTTTATTCATTCTTATTAATATATGTTATTAATATTTGGAAAGTTTTTTAATACAATAATTCACATGTAACAAAAAAAAATATTGAAATTATTTTTTTATATATTCAGCACAAATTATTTTAAATTTTCTAACAATATTGATATTTATTAATTTTTTAGCATTATTTATATTTATTTCAAAGTTTGAAAAACCAAGTTACTATTAAAAAACAATATATTAATCAATTTGAAAATTTCATGAAAGACGAATCAATTTGTTCTTTTTATAATATTTATATTTATTTTCCTTTTGTTGGTCAATTAAATAGTATAAAATATTTATAGTTATATGATTTTATATATATTTTTTAGGTTTAAGTTGTATAGATATGGATAATGCTATATTAACTACGTTTGTATTGTTTGATAGAATTGTATCATAATTCTTGGCAATAATTAAATAAAAATATTGGATTCAGTTGTTGTCATTTGATATAAAGATCTAGTACAAGAAATTAAGTTATTTGATGGGAAATTGTTCTTAAGACGATTTTATGTAAAATTGGATCGAATAATCATGTGATTGAACTGAAAAGGTTTGTCATTCCTTTCAACTTTTCGCATAAACTTATCGTGGGTGATTAAAGGAATGAAATATAATACTACAGACACCTAATATGTTTCCTTGCTCAAGAGAATATTTTGGCAACAAGACATTTATGAGAAGTTTTACAAGAAGATCAATCTTGTAGCTTGTTAGATGATTATACAGAAGGTGATGATATAAATGATAGAAGAAAAAATTGTTGAAGAAAGAGAAAATGAGTTTAAGGGAATAAAGACATGAAGCGTGACAAAGAAACACATAGAAGAAGAAATAAGAAGGAGATTTTAAGGGAGGCTAACTAGAGGAAGACTTACCTTTGGAGATGAGATTAAAGGACTTGTACATGAGTAATTTCTTAGTCTTTAGACAAACTAGAACTTGATGAGTGGAACTTTAAGGAGCGTTTAACAAAATTGTAGAGTTAAAAGTATCTTCAAGAGCTTCTAAACTAGCACATGTCATTTTCATGTGCACATAGGTAGTTTGACTCTTACACTTGACCCTTTAAACTTTCAAGAGTCTTCTTGTGTCCATTAGAACTCCTTAGGCACCACCCATGAACATTCTACTCAAGTCATTATTGTTTTTCACAAGTAATCATTACATCCACCTAGATTTAAGGAACTACCCAGGTGCACTTCTTAATTTCAAGGGATTAAGAGGTGTTAATCATGTTTAGTGGAGTTAACTCTTGATTAGAAAAGTTAACTCCATTTCCTTATCCATTTCACTTCTTTACACAAGCTCCTCATCTATAAAAGGGAATCTGCTCCATTTGTAACTTCATCATTGATGATTGAATGAAATTCTCCTTTGCGATTTTACATTGAGAGTCTAGGAGTTCTCTACTTTTGTTTTGGTTCTTATATTGATAAACTTTCAAGTGATGAATGTTTTTACATTTATCCTTTGGTTCTTGAGTTGAAGGTGGTATGTTCTTCTCCTTTTTCTTATCTCAATCCATTTTACTTTCAATTCTTTACTTATTCTTGTTTTTCCTTTGAAACTAATACAAAACAAATGGGTTTCTCCATGGTTTCCTTGCTTTCGTCAATCATCTCTTAATATCCATGGAGTTTCTCTTCTCCAACACCTCTTGAGTTGATCAAGATCAGATCTACCTATTAAGGTTTACATCAAAAGGTCGTTGTAATTGTGAAAGAGCCCATTTTCAATGAAGTGAACATCATGCAAATGTTGTTGCAAATTGACCAAACTATTGGAATGCTTCCATATGATTTGACGATGTGCACATAGATATAAGCTAACATCGTACTACACAAACATATGTGTGTGTTTATTCTATGTTGTAGGAAATGTCTATTGTTTTCGTCTGTCAAGAAGATTTGTCCAAGCTCAAGTCACAATAAATGATCTATTCAATAAATAGCTAAGGTTGTTTGCTTCAACAACAACCTGACACCAGCACATGTAAACTCTAATTCAACTAGTTGCCTAATATATTGTGCATTTTAACCACATTTTGATGCAAAAGTTATGCTACCGAGGGAGATAAGTTTTGCTAGCTATCTAGGATGTTGTGTAAAGAAGAAGATCATTTAAAATTGTGTGAGTGTATTTAATGCATCGTCCACTATTAAGTTCGGCAGAAGCAGAAAGGACTTAAGTGGGATGAAGCTTCTCAACGACCCATAAACGAATTTGGAACGATTATATTCTTCAAAGTATGTTTGAAGTCATTCATCAAGAAGAAAAATGCAAGAGTGGACATTGCACTATGCTAAAACAGTCAGATTTTGTGCCTAAAAATCTTCATAGAGAACATTATGAGTGTTTATCTAGCAAATTAGGAGAGAGTGCATAAGCCTTGTAATCGTCGAAAGAGGTAATCCCTCCCTTGTTTGCAAAACCAATAATTTGTTTATCATATTTTCAAAAAATGTCTTATGTTAGTCAGGAGTGACTGTTTGACAACGAATACTCTTGTAGTCAAAAGTAGTTGCTTCCAAAGGATACTCATTTAGTCATTAGTGATTGAGTTTAAAGAATACTCAATGGGATTAATGCCTGCTATCCGAAAGAATACTCAAGGGGTTATCTAACAATGACTATGATCCAAAGAATATTCAAGGGGTTAGCTAAGAGTGGTTACAATTGCAAATAATACTCAAGGGGTTATATAAGAGTGGCTGCGACCCAAGATAATACTCAAGAGGTTAGTCAAGAGTAGTTACGATCTCAAATAATACTCGATTGTACTTTGCAACATTAGTCTGTCTAGTGAAACCCAATCTATTGGTTGAAAACTAAATGTATTCTGACGTGTTAGACAAATCAATATAAAATATAATATTTTTTTTTCTCATCTTTTATATTTTGCATCAAGAGAAAGAACCACTACTAAAACTAAGTTTGAAAAACAACTTAATTAAGTAAATCTATTAGGAGTTTGAAGTTATGTATGATATATTTTATCAAACGAAATTTGAATTTAAAAATGAATCATTAACAAATTACTTGCTATATAAAAGTATAATTTGAAGCACCATTCTTAAACGATATTTAAAAATTAAAAAAACTTTAAAATACAATTCGACCTCCCTGTTTAAGTTTCAAACTACTTTACACATCATATATATAACATAAGTAAATGATAATGTGAAGGATAGAAGATTACTTATTATAACTTTGGAAGTGGAGGAGGCTTCCTGATCATAGTTACTTGCTCAAAGGAATAGGCAATTTCAATGAGCTTTGGCTCAGAGCCTCTCAAACCTCCAAAGCAAACTCCAAATGGCACACCCTTTTCATAGCCTGCTGGAACAGTTATTCCAGGATAACCTCCAATAGCCAGTACAGGACTAAAGATTGCAAAAGGTACTACAACCGCATCAAGTTTATTTCCTTTCATTACTTTCTCAAACCCATCTTGTGACAATCTTGTCAAGTTTAATAGTGCTTGTTTCAGTGTCTTAGATCCACTTATCTTCTCAGCCTGCAGCATGAGACCTTGTCGATACTTCTCAACTTTCTCCTGCCATTTCCGTACCAATATTATATTAGCAATCATAGGTTAATCAAAACAATAAAGCTAGATATAGTTCATATTGGTGTTTTTTTGTTTTAGTGTCATGTTTTATATTATATCTACATTTCTTCATTAACTAGATGTTACATTCTCATGCACTTACCAGTTTTGGGTGTTTATTGTTGAAGGCTATCACATCGGCCAAGCTTCTCACAGGGGAAGTAACTAAGTCTTTGAGGTATGCGTTCAAGGAATATTTGAATTCAAATGCCATAGCAATACCTTCACTTGTACCGCTATAAATTTCATTAATGTTTTCTATCTCCAAATTATCAACCAAAACTGCTCCTCTTTCCCTGAATTTGTAAGAAACACATGAGACTGAATACAGCAATAAACTAATATTCTTGCCAAGTAGTAATTTTCATTACCTTAATGTTTTTAGGTGTAGCTCAAAAGTTTTATGCAGAAAAGTATCACTTCCAAAATCGTAGAAATGTCTCAGAACTCCTAGTCTCTTTCCTCGTAACCCATCTTTCCTTAGAAATTTAGCATAGCCTCCTTTTGGGATATACTTTGATGCTTTGATTGTTGCTTTATCATTGGTGTCAATTCCTACAATAGTTCCAAGAACAAGAGCAGCATCTGCTACAGTCCTGCAAATTGGTCTACACCAGCCCACAGAATGTTACACACTGAATCTAGTTCAAATAATTTGAACAGGGAAATTAATTATGCTAGCAAATGGACTTGGTGGACATACCCAACCGTGTCTTGTCTTGGGCTGATCGGAACTACCCCTGCCCTGCTAGTCAGTCCTACTGTTGGTTTTATACCCACTACTGAGTTAGAATCTGAAGGGCATAAAATAGACCCATCTGTCTCTGTACCAAGCGACACTGCCACCAAATTGGCTGCTACTGATATTGCAGATCCACTGCTGGATCCACAGGGATCACCCATTGTGTATGGATTCTGCAGAATAAAAGCACTTTAGTGAACTCCTTATTTTTTAATCATTCACTCCATAACATTCTCATTCCACCAATTTATATAGCCTTTCAATTGCTATGAAACCCCAACAGTTTTTTTATAAACCTCTTAATCTCTAATATTTTCTTTCCTTTCTACTCCATCTTAATTTCATTCTATACCCAACTCATCAGTAATATTTTATAATAAAAAGACTTCATTACCGAGTGTCATGTGAAGAACCCATTGAATGTTAAATGAATTCATTTGAAAGAACCTTATAGTAATTTTCTTTTTTTTTATCAGCAACCTGATAGTAAGTGAAAGAACATTTCAAATGGGATTGTGCATAGTCTCCAAAAAGATTAAATTGTTTGGTAAAGACACATGCATAATTTGAATTTCTTCTCTAACCTCTACAAAAGTATAAAATAAACTAAGCAAGTAATATAAAAGAAGAAAATGAACCACCTTTCCATGTCCTCCCCTGGCACTCCAACCACTGGGTGCTGCATCGGACCTGTAATGTGACCACTCACTGAGAGTGGCCTTCCCTATGATGATAGCCCCAGCTTTTCTTAACCTAGTGACTACACCTGCATCTCTGGGCACCACAGAGCCCAGAAGAGCAAAAGAACCTGCAGTGGTGTTCATCTTATCCTTAGTTGCAATGTTATCCTTAACCAAAATGGGTATTCCATGCAGTGGTGAAAGAGAGTGTGGTGCCTTGGCCTTTCTCTCCTGATCAGCTTTGTCAGCCTCTGCAAGAGCATCTGGGTTTAACTCCAACACTCCTCTCAGAACTGGGTTTTGGATTTGTATTTGGTTGTGGTAGAATTCAACGAGTTGCCTAGAGGTTAACTGGTTTCTCCGGAAAGCAAGTTGGAGATCGTAAACAGATGCTTCTTGGATTGAGAATCCCTCGACCGTGCTAGTTGCTAGAACAGAAGAGAAAGTAGGTAGAAGGATGAGAAAAAGGAGTTCAAAGCAAAAAGACAACCTACGAACTGTGTTGGAAGCCATCTATAACTATCCAGATTCAAGAATTAATCACATTACCAAAAACATCATTATATATATAAGGACCATCCTTTCCATGGGAAAGGGAATGCATCATAAATTATCTCTAACTATAGTATTCCTAAATAAATGTAACAATTCTTTTATTTTAATAAAATATTTATAATTTTTTCTATTTTATCGTTTTAATTTCTACCTACCATAAATACATATATGTAAATTATTTGAAGATTTATAATCAGGATAAAATTATAAATTAAAATGATTGGTAAGTAATTAGTAGTAAAAAGAAGCATTTTGCTTTGATTTTTAAACTCAAATTACGTCATATAGAATGTCAAACATGGATAGAAGAAATAAAAAAATTAGTCATTTTACGTTATGCTTTGATGCGATAAAAAAACTAACTTTACCATCAACACTAACAAAACTAAAAAATGGGTGGGTATTTTTACCGTGGATGTATATTGACCAAAATATATGAGTGTTTAAATTGTCAATTTTGAAGTCAGATTAAAGCAACAACAAACATAAAAAATAGTAATTTTTACATCAAATGAATATTAATTAATATAAAGTAAAGAAAATTTCTTAAATCCAACTCCAAATATGCATAACATTAAGACATTCAAAAAATAAATGGCAAATAGATTCCTCCCTCTTTTCATAAAGCATGCACATAAAACATATGTGCAAATCTCTATGTTGAATGTGTTAATTTATAGGTAATCGCCCTGAAAAACTTTTCAGAAAACTAGAGTTTTGGAAGGAAATATATATGAAGACCAAATGAGTTTATCCCAGTCACAGGGAATTTCAGGATCCAAGAAAAATCCTAGCTAAGTTAAGAGTGAAACACCCACAATCTTTTAGAATCCAATTAAGAATATTATGTTCTTGTCTCATCATGATATGTTCAAAAAATGACACATCTAGCATAATGGCAAGGAAATACTCCAATCACTACCAATGTAGAAATGAGAAACTGTATCCGAGATTCTAGAACCACCAAGCACCACTACAATGATTGATAAAGAAGGAGTTGAACATTATTTGTCATTCCAAAAATTAATAAAAGTATTTGTACCAATAGTTCAATAAGTATGATGAGAATCAAATAAAGGAGGCTTTTATTAATGGAGGATGAGGACATTCACCCTCACATTTGAAGTTCTTCCTTCTAGTCTTCTCAAAATTAAAAGAAGACATAAAATAAAGATGAGGCCCAAGCCCAAAGCCCAAGTCCATCCCATGAGGGGCAAGGCCAAGCTTTGAAATACTCTTGTATAGTTTTAGGAGGTGTGGTTATTAAATAAAGGAGTGTGAAGCTATAAAATAAAGTCACATTGTCCATGTGACTTAGGAGAGTGGTGTAGGTGTAGTTTTTAGGAGGTGTCATAGTAGAAAAAGGTCACACCTCCCATGTGACTTGTTTTTTGTGGGAATTTCAAATGAGTTTATTTGAATTTTTCCACCCATTTTTCAGCACCTCTAGGCTATAAATAAAGGAGCTTAGCTTGTACAATTCATATTTGAATTTTGATTAGAGAAACTATACTCAATTTTTGAGAGAGCATTGGAGAGCTTTGTGCCTTCCTCACTAGTCTTATCTTGAGAGTTCAATGGTTACCTCAAGTGGCGGCTTGCACACTCATCTTCGAGTCACCATCCTCTAAGTGGCGTGATCATCCAACCATTCCTCCATCTTCATGAGCTTTCTCTTCTCCTTCCTTCCTTCTCTTTTTATGTTCATGTCTTAGCTTGTGTTCTTGCCTTTTTTGGTTCGGCTTTTTTCAATTTTCAGCTGGTTGTTCTTCTTTTGTTTGATTTTGGTTCGGTGCTTTTAAGTTTCCAGCATTTCTATTCGGTAATCTTGCCTTTTGTTCCATTTTTAATCGGTTCAATTTGACAATACATGGAACTTCCATATGAGTTTGGGTTTTTGTACTAGTCTTGGTGAGTTCTTGTTCATAGAACCTTGATCCAATTCTATGATAAAGTGCCTATCTCATATCCAACTCAAGATGATTCCTAAGAATGTCAAGAATCATTCATGTTGTGCTATTGGAATCATATCATGTGGTATCATGAGTTTAGGTGTGTTCTTGTTTAATTTTTGAGTAGTGTTGCACTTTAATTTCAAGAGCTCTTTAATTTCTTGCAATTTACGGTTCTGTTTTAGGCTTTTTTTGAGTTTGCTTGCTGTTTTCTTTCTTTTGCCTATCATATGTTTGAGTATTTTCCTTTTTGAATCCATACAAGTTTTGTCTTAGTCTTGTTTTTCCATAATTGTCATCACTTCTTGTAGTACTTTTATTGATTTTGTTGTTTCTTGCTTTGGTGTCATATAATTTTCTGAGTTTGATATTTGATCCTTTGTGCATTTTCTGTTTTAGTTTGAGTTCATGCTTGTATTCTAGACCTATACAAGTTCCTATACATCATTTTCCATTATGTCTTTGCTAGTTCATAATTCTGTTTTTCATTCCTATTAGAATTCCTCTGTTTTCTGAAAACGTGCTTACTGTTTTTCCTTATTGCAATTGATTTACTCACTGGAAAATTCTGAAATTCTGGATTTGTGTTCTTCAAAGTGTTAGAAAATAGTAGAAAAAAGAATTACTCAAAAATTCAAAGTACACAAAAAATGATAAATAAAATACAAAAAGTGTACAATTCTGCCGAAAAAAATACGGTAATCTGTCAGCGATTTTGAAATATTTATCTCAATTAATTGGCTTACTGTTTTTAAGTGATTCCAGTGCCATTCTTTAGCTAAGATCTTGAAGTTTGTGTGGTTAAAATTTCATAATCCAGTTCGCTTTATATCGTTCCAGTTAAATCAGTGAACATCAAGCACAGTTTGCATCAAAATATTTTCCAGTAGCGTTTTTTTTGTTTTCTTCATCTACTCTAGTGCTTTTCTTTAGGTATTCTTTTGTGTGCCTACTTTTTCATTGAGTTCCTTATTTTCTTGCTTGTCTATTGTTCTTTAATCTTTGAGTTTGTCAAACATCTAGTATTCCTTTTGTTCTAGCCTTTCATTGCTTATACTTTTTCTTGTTTGTCTTTATTGCTTCATTGGTTTTGTTGTGGTTGGCTTTGAGATTGGTGTGCCTTGCTTTGACATATTTCATTTGAGGATTCCAAGACCTCAAGATCAAATTGGTGCAGGGACATTATTTCTTTGAGAGTGACATCTTTTTCTGGCCAAATTTACTTCGGCAATTTGGGTGCCAAATTCATTTTTTTTGCTAACTTTGTTTCTTGACTTGTTTGCTGTTTTTGTGTGTTTGCTGTTTTCATTTGCAAATGGCTGCCTATTCAAGTGGTGAATCTTACAAGCAGCACTCTCCTTCCAAAGCTTCAGTCCTTGGTGAATTGCATGAAGCTCAACACACCATTAGGCGTTTGGAAGAAAAATTGCAAAAGATGGAGGTGCAACAAGCTAGGCCATCTCACTCTATCAATGGTGGGCATCATTCACATAGACCTTCATCAAGAGGTTCTTCAAATGACTTTGGCCGTGAAGAGGAACATAGAAGAAGGAAGCCTCACCATCATTCTCATGAAGAGAGCTATAACCGTGACCAAAGATATCACCAAGTGTTCAACATTGCTTGTAAAAAAGTCCCTAGTTTTAATGGTGATAGTGATCCTAATGTGTATTTAGATTGGGAGGCTAAGGTTGACCATTATTTTCATGTGTATAAGGTCCAAGATGACGATAAAATTAGGGTAGTTTCTTCATCCTTTTTGGGCTATGCCAAAGAATGGCGGCATAAAATTGTCATGGACATTATATATCGCAAGAAACCTCCCGTGGTTTCTTGGAATGGTTTGAAAGAGCGTATGCACGCGAGGTTTGTTCCTCCTTCTAGGAAGGAACACTTGTTGAAGTTCCAAAGGCTTCCTCAAGGACATAGGATGGTAGATGAATACTTTAAAGATTTTGAAACAACTTTGACTAAAATGAATATACATGCTAATGAAGAGTCAAAGATAAAATGGTTTGTACGTGGTTTGAGAAGAGATATTAGAGAATTTGTAGAATTATATGAGTACTCTTCTTTAAAGAAAGTGTTTCGCAAAGTCATCAAGGTGGAATCCTATCTTTTGAAAACAACTTTCAAAAATACTCATGATGATGATTTCTACAACTCTTCTAGGAAGGATGCCAACAAAATTTCTACTCAAAATTCTCCTTCCAATTTTTCCAAACAAACCTTGTTTCCAAAAAAAGTTTCTACTACAAATCCTTCTACTCCTAAGTCACCTACCAAAACTTCAAATATCAAATGTTTTAAATGTTTAGGTTTTGGGCACATAGCTCTTCATTGTCCACAAAAGCAAATCTTAAAGCTAAACAAGGTAAAACAAGACCTCACTCACCCACCTACCACAAGTAAAAATGAAAAAGACAAAGAAGACCAAGTTGACATGGGTCTTATACTTTCACATCCAAGGTGTTTTCCTTCCTTATCTTTTTCATTACCAAAGGTTCTTACTTCACCACCATCTTGGTTTAAAAATGTTAGGGATGATTTTTTCATACCTCCTAATGGTTGTCACCATTTAAGAGGACTTTTTCCAAAAGATATCATCATTCCTAAACAAATTTTTCCAACTTGGTCGTTTTATAGAACCTCCTTTTCTGAAATCCCATTGTTTCCAAATGCTAAGTCATGTTTTCCTTTTTCTTCCACTTTTAATTGTAAGAATAAGCTGACTTTGTTATATGCAGGGATTCAGAATTCGTGGACGAATTCTCTCCAACTCGAGGAGTATGATGAGAATCAAATAAATGAGGCTTTTATTAATGAAGGAAGAGGACATCCACCCTCACATTTGAAGTTCTTCCTTCTAGTCTTCTCAAAATTAAAAGAAGACATAAAATAAAGATGAGGCCCAAGCCCAAAGCCCAAGCCCAAGCCCAAGAAGGCCAAAGCCCAAAGAGCCCAAGTCCATCCCATGAGGGGCAAGGCCAAGCTTTGAAATACTCTTGTATAGTTTTAGGAGGTGTGGTTATTAAATAAAGGAGTGTGAAAATATAAAATAAAGTCACATTGTCCATGTGACTTAGGAGAGTGTGTAGGTGTAGTTTTTAGGAGGTGTCATAGTAGAAAAAGGTCACATCTCCCATGTGACTTGTTTTTTGTGGGAATTTCAAATGAGTTTATTTGAATTTTTCCACCTATTTTTCAGCACCTCTAGGCTATAAATAAAGGTGCTTAGCTTGTACAATTCAGATTTGAATTTTGATTAGAGAAACTATACTCAATTTTTGAGAGAGCATTGGAGAGCTTTGTGCCTTCCTCACTAGTCTTATCTTGAGAGTTCAATGGTTACCTCAAGTAGCGGTTTGCACACTCATCTTGGAGTCACCATCCTCTAAGTGGCGTGATCATCCAACCATTCCTCCATCTTCATGAGCTTTCTCTTCTCCTTCCTTCCTTCTCTTTTTATGTTCATGTCTTAGCTTGTGTTGGTTCGGCTTTTTTCAATTTTCAGTTGGCGTTCAATTTGACAATACATGGAACTTCCATATGAGATTGAGTTTTGGTACTAGTCTTGGTGAGTTCTTGTTCATAGAACCTTGATCCAATTCTATGATAAAGTGCCTATCTCATATCCAACTCAAGATGATTCCTAAGAATGTCAAGAATAATTCATGTTGTGCTATTGGAATCATATCAAAGTATGTTTAAGAATAATGTCATAAAATTGTTTAATCCTAAACCAAATAGAAGAGGATCTATAAACCATTCTAACTTGGTATTTTGATTTAAGCACTTTGGCTTTCAAAAAAAGAGACCAATGTTTGTTATTATAAGCAAAATTTCAAGTAAGTTTAGTAAGATACACATTATTTTCATGATGGACATTAATAATCTTTGATCCCCATTTTTAAGAGGAGAACAAATCTTAATTGAGATGTCTAAATTTTTTGCCTAACATGATAGTTTTTTTTTTAAATAAAAAAAATAAGTTTCATAACAAAGTTATCTTTTATCTTGAATTTAAATTTAAAAGTTTCTCATTCTCCTGCTAAAGATTATTCCTAAATAATTAAACCAATTACGCTTAATAATTAAAATATTTCGAAATTGTTTTACTTATCTCCATCTATATATACGGGACTGGCATGTGTCCCCTTGGTGGACGCCTTATTTCTCAGTTCTCTACTCTATACATATTCAAATCCATTCTGCCACTCTCTCCTCTTCCTTCTCTTTAGGTTACTCAACGTTAATTGATCATGGTGAGTTTCAGCAAACCCTAATCATTCTCCAATTACATAACTATTTAATCTCTCCATCTTCTTTTAGGGTTCCCCTTTTCTTTAATTTTTTGATGTGTTGGTTTGAATACTCTTTTTGCTCTGCCATTCATCTCTCTTTCTTTACTTTCTTTACTTTCATATTGTTTCAAAATTTGAATAGTCGGGCAGAAAAGAAACCGTTCTAGACCTTGCGAAGTTCGTAGACAAAGGCGTTCAAGTTAAGCTTACTGGTGGCAGACAAGGTTAGTTCACTAAATTCCCTTTTTTCAAATTATGATTTGGGTGATTTTTTTAAAGCGTTAGTGATTCATTCACCTGTTGTTTAAAATGAGCGAGATTTCATTCGGTTTTAAATTTCAAGTATTCAATTGAGAGTTGTCTTTCATGATTAAGATGCAAGAAAACTCTTTTACATGTATATTTTTGTTTACATTTTATTTTGATGGATTGCAGTGACAGGGACACTGAAAGGGTATGATCAGTTACTTAACCTTGTCCTAGATGAAGCTGTGGAGTTTTTAAGAGGTAACTAAATACTTGCAGGTTCTTGTTTTCCTTTTCTATTACCTATTTAGCGACATATTTTCCGCACTGGCTGTTTGCATCCGTTATTTTGTTATTATGTTTGTGACTTCGTACATGAACAAAATTTCCAGCCATTTCAGCGAATATTGGTGCAACCTGTTAGTTGTTGTTGATTTGTTGTGAAGTTGCTTGATTATTATGTCTTTACAAAATCACAATTTTGGTATTTAGGAAATCATTGAAAACTATATAAAGAGGCTTTTGCTGAAAGATTGAATTCGTAATGACCAAGGTTTATAATTGGGTGGGATGTTGATTCCTTGCGATTTTTATCGTTGTGGGAAATTGAGGAAAAAAGCAGTTGATAACGGTTGCAGTTGTGGTCATTATGTGGTTGTGGTGCCAGTGAATGCCAAAATCTTAACGTTGTAACTAAAATCTCAGTCACATACTGTTTTAAAACCTTCGAATTTGGTTATGACTAAGGAGCTATATGGTGGCAGATTAAGGGAGCTTTTGGAAGAGCTTATTTAAGCTTATTAAAGTAGCTTGTCATCTTTATGTAAGATTTCTAGTTTATTACCACAAGCTTCACTATGAACCTTATTAAAGTTAGCTCTTTTTAACTTATTTATTAAGTTCCACAACCAGGCTTGTGCAAATTCTCATTTTATAAAACTTAAATGAATAAATGCTTAAGTTGTTTACCCATATACACCGGAAGTTTAAGATTATAATATCTTCATCTCATTGGCGTAGTGCAGCCAACCTTCCCAGGCCTTACCAAATTTTTAGTGTGTTTGATCGTATCAATAATGATAATTATGATTTAGGGCTGAAGTGTTAGTACCAAATAGCATAAGCATCAGAATGTCATATCTGAAGATATTTGAAATTATTCAGATTTTAATTAAGCCCTGGATTTTCTAATTTTCTGATTGAATTCAGCATCTTTTTACTTAATTTTGTTTCAGCTTTAACTAGTCCAAATTAAAAATGGATTTTCCATACAGAATTGTTTCATTACAGAGCAGAGCGGAATGTTTATACGCGTAGATGGACATCACATATCAATGCAACTATACTTATATTGTATGATTATGTGTCAAGGGAGAAAATTCAGTTTTCTCAGTTCATATGCTTGTGTGACTCTACTACTATCAGCATTATAATTTAGTTTTCTTAAAAATTATCTGTCTTTTCATTTCTGGTTTCTAAAAGAAGATTGTGTTTGTCCCTCGGGCTTCAGATCCTGATGATCCTCTCAAAACTACCGATCAGACCAGACAACTTGGCCTAATTGTAAGTTTTCTTCAACATTAAATGAGTGTCAAAATTGGACCTTCTGGCTCACAGAAACATGCTAACAAACCATTTTGAAAATTTACACAACATGCATGAATGTGTGAACAAATTTATATGAAACTTGGTGATTTTTCTTCCTCAACTGAAAACTTTTAGATGGAATAGAGAAAAGAGGAAGATAATGTGTTATAGTTATAAACTATATCAAATTAAAGTAATGCGAGCTTATTAAAAGTTACCAAATGAATATGTGAAAGTGATAGATCAATATTTGTGCGTTTCACATTTAATCTAATCCATTTTTAGGCTAAATTTCATATTTTGGAGAAAAACTAAAATAACAAACCAATGCTTTGCCAATTGATTATTCATAATGAAATGTGGGTTGGGTATGTTAACTATTCACAACTAAATCTCCATCTTTTCTTTTCCACTGCAACATTGTGCTGATCCCAGTGTGTTAACTTACTCTTATTTCATGAGATACTTTAGGCCTAGCTATTGTGAATGTCATGCTTCATTGAAATTTTGCGTATGTGAGTTTTGTAGGACAGTTTAAAAATCAAGTTAACATGATATTTATCTTGTATTCGTAAGAAATTTAATTGATTGATTAGAATTACAGTCCTAGTATGGAGGAGAGATCAATTATGTCCTTGCAAATCATAAGCAACATTTTTCATTTTCTAACATCTATATATTTGCCGCTGTCTTCTCCCTTGATCCCTTAGTAGGTTCTGATTGGAACCTAAATATGGTGAAGTGTAATAAGAGCATCTCATCTAACTGCATTAGCAGAGACGAGGAAAAGAAATTAAAATCCTTTCTAACTGTAATTTTCTATTAAGAAAGTAGGCGTTGTATAGGAAAGCAATTGACATTTTTTGCCATTTTAATTGTTTATTGAGAGTGAAAAGCTGTATTTTACTCTATAGTCAGTTCTCTTTTTTTTCTTAAGATGTATACGCTCATTATTTAGATTCTATAAATTTTGGAATGTGCAATGTCTCTAGTAGAATTTCTTGTCATAGGTCCTTAACACATGTTCAGGAGGAGAGGGAGATATGATGGGCATAATAGTCAGAGAGAGTAAAAAAAGTACATTTGGTTAAACAGGGAGAGAATAAAAAGTCATAACTAAATTGTGAATGTTAAAACGAGGGAACTTAAGGAGGAGGGAGGACAAAAATATTGGTGAAGGCCAGGGTGGAAGAGTTGCACCAGTGACAGTCATATTTTCTTTTCATTTCTAGAGTATTGTGTTATCAGAGGAGCTTCGCTCACTGATTTCTCAATTGATAGTATTCATTGCATTTTAATTTCTATCAACTTATCCCAACCTGAGTATTTTCTGCAAGGAAAAGAAAGTTGAAAATTCACACGACTATTAGCACTTCTACAGTTCCACTAGTGTTTTTGAATTTTCCAGTCAATTTCTTTGAACAGTTTGAATTATTCTGGCTTAGCAATAGACATTTCATTTAAATGCAGGTTTGTAGAGGAACTGCTGTCATGCTTGTGTCCCCAACTGATGGTACAGATGAGATCGCCAACCCCTTTATACAGCCAGACGGGGCCTAAGTTTCAAATATTTATTCTCTAAATTTCTGTGCAAGCTGGTCAGTACGCCATTGCTTTGCTATGAGCCATTAATGTGGAGATTCTGGTTAACAGTTTGTCTAATTCGTTAGCTTGGATAGTTTTTGTATGCTTTCAATTATAGAATACCTTACATTGCTTAAGGAGTTGATATTGATCATTGCTCTAATGCAAACTTGGGCACATTGGAAAGAACTTTTCATAACACTTAACTTCATCTTCATTCTTGTTAATCAATCTTACCACATTCATGCTATGCAGCACTCTCTTACCTACTGTGAAACTGGCTACCGTAGTTTTATTTGCACAAGAACACTGTTTGTATGCAAGCTCGCGTCGGTTCTTAAAAGTTATAAATAGAGGAAAAATATCTATAGGAAGTCATAGTTACTCACCATTGAAAGATTTATTCGTATTAAAAAAATTGAATTATAGCTTGTTACAGTATATACTCCCTCCGTCCCCGAGACTTTTGTAATTAATTGATATCTTTTAAGAAATTTGGTTAAATGAGTTGAAAATAATAAATTTATCTGTAATTTATAATGTTATTCCAAGTTTTTCTTGTATATTTAAAATTAAAGTAGTTGAGAGAAACTTTTGGAATGAGTTCTTATATTCTCAAATTGGATTAAAATATTTTTTTATGATTTATTTCAAATTATTAACTAAGGTTATTTTAGAAAAATAATAACTAATGCATTATTATTCAACTATAAAGGGGTTTATGAATGAGGACAAACCATTTCTTTTAAAAGGATCTTATTAACAAGGATGGATGGAATATTTATTCAAAATAAAAAGGGAAAATAATTAAAATGATATTTGAATAATTTTGGTTTGGAGAAATTATTTCATATTTTCATTCCTTCTTCAAAGCATGATTTAAATTGCAGCAGACAAAATCTGGAACATCATGTAAAATAGCAAATCCATCTTAAGCCAAACTATTAGCAGAAGGAGGAATGAGATGAAAAGAGCAGTGGTGAGCTCTGATTCTAGGATCAGAAAATTAACCGCCACTTGAGAATCAGATTCTACCACCAGGCCTCTCAAGCCATGTTCATAAGCCTAATTAAGTCCTTTTCCAATGGCCATTAGCTCACATATTTCAACATCATTCCACTGAATAGCGTGACAGTGTTTTGAGATAGAAAATCTAAAGAGAGTATGAAATGTTTTATAAATAAAAATGTTGTTTGAGTGAGAATTTTTATGAGAAATTAAACTTATAAAATTTTATGGAAAATAATTAAATTATTTAAAATTAGAGAATGAATTTTTTATGTATTAAAATTTCAAATTTTTTGTATTGTTAAATTTAAGTCCTTTTTTTTCTTATTCCCTTTTCAATTCGATTTTAATTTTCACATTGTCGGCTTGAGTAAAATCGGAAAACTGTTAATTTGGTCGAATTTTGAGTATCATAGTCTTAACGTTAACTTTTGATAGATGTTGAAGAATGTTTCTTCCATATTAAAATCGATTATATTTATTTTTTTCAGCTAACATCATAAGAATTATTTATTTTTTACGTTACACCAAAATTATTTTTTAACTAATCTGCATAACATCATAGGTCTTGATTACTTCTTGGTCAACGGTTAGTTAGGATTTTCTTGACCAACATACGTTAGACTACCTACAAATTTTTTATAAATGTTAAATAGAATTTAGTGTTTTATGTACACCGTTATGATTTGTTTTTGTTATAGTGTTATTTCTCGTTTGATATTAGTTAATGTTTTCTTATTTAATGTCAAAGATGTTATTTTTTTTATGAATGTAAACTAGGTTCGATTAACATTTATTGTGATTTTTTTTATCAATGTCTATAATAATTATTTTTTTATCAACCATATTGAGGTTATTTTTAATCAATAATTCGTTGTTATTTTTTTTTCTAATGCTAACTAATATTAACTAGAATTTTATTTTTATTGGTCAAAGTGAATTGAGAAAAATTTTCATCAATAAAAAAGTCTACCAAAAATATCCAACAAAAGATATAGTAAAGATAATTTAGCATTAATATAAATTTAATATATAAAGTAATTGGTAGTTAAAACATTAATAACTAATTAGATACCAATTTAAAAACTAGTTTATAAATTTTATTAATAATATAAACTACTTTATATACCAATAATTTTTTTAGTCTTTAAAATAATATATAATTTAGTAAATATAGTAATTAATTATTTTTTTTCTCAAAATTAATTTTTATTTAATGATTTTCTTGTAGTGCAAAATTAATATTGTTTAAACCACATTTAATTATTCTCAATTATCAAGCTCATCCATGAGATGATAGAAGAGAGATGAAGACATTAGAATAAGTTAAAAAAGTATTAGAAGAACATTATTTATGTTTCATAACAAACTAGAGAACTATTGAAGTCTTTGTCTTTCTCCTTCGGTCGGGCAGGTTGTTAGGGCTTCACTGGGATCCTTCTCGCCTTCGTGTTTCTCCTTCGTCTCTTAGTCTCGGGTGAATGCCAAATGGGGGAGGTACTTGCAGAAGGCACTCCGACGCTCAAGTCAGTAAAGCGAGTGATCGACACTCAGGTAGGTGCACAGTAATAAAATGACGTATCTTGTTCCTTGAAATGTGTGCTATTTATATTATTTTAACGGGCTAACCTCATTGAGCCTGATTAGTGAAATGGATCACACTTAGGGTTGCATTACCTAATTCTTAATGACAGTTTAGCTTCACTAACCTTGGTTTGAGCGTTAATAGTTATACGTGTTGGTCGGCTTGGCCGTGCGTGGTGTGTCGGCCAACTTGGCCAAGTAGATCGAGACACGTCAACGTGTGTCTCGAACATCTTGGGCAGGGAGACCGAGACACGTCATGATGTCGGTCGGCCATACCGGTACAGTTGCCCCTAGGCTCGAGGATGGATACATTCGATGAGTCTTAAATGGTAGGTGTCGGTCAACCTCCCTTGAGTGCGTGACTATTGGGCTTCCCGGGGTGTGATGTGACCTTCGGCGGCGTTACATGACCTACATTGATGAGGGGGTTTTCAGGCGGGAGACGTTGTGGACCGTTGGATCTGGAAGATCTAACGGTTGAGATCGTTTTGATGTTTCATGTTCCGAGGTCCTTGGGCCCTATAAATAGTGGTCCCAACAGTGCCGAGACACTGTGTTTTCTCATTGTGAGTTGTCTGATAATTGAGCAATCTCTCGCCCTAGTTCTGAGATCCGAGTGATATCTCGCCCCTTTCATTTGCTTCAGTCTTCGGTTTTAACATAAGGTTAGTCATGTCGACCTTATCTTGGCCTACATCTTCTTCTTATGATCACCCTTCGTCTCTTCTCGGTCACCCATCTGTACCCCTTGGACATTCTTCCTCTTCTTCTTTTTCATCCTCTTCTTCATCTTCTTCTTCTTCTACCACCGACTCCTTGTCGGTAGGGGTGGTCGAGGCGCCACCCCAGGTAGAGGTGGTCAGAGGGGATGACCCGGCCAATGCTGTTGTCCGGTCGGACTTTCCCCCGACAACCATTCCTCTTGTGGACCTTAGCTGGGTGGACCCTAAGGTATTGGGGATCTCGTCCCACCTTTAAACCGAGGCCACTTTAGCTTTTTGCCTTGTGAGCCCACCGAGAGTGTTTGCTTGGGGAGGCCCGGTACCGGTCCCCCTTTCTTCTACATGTATATGTGTCTCTTTGCCGACCTACACGTGTCTCTCCCCTTTGATAGGTTCACAACGGGTGTCCTTCGGGAACTCAACATGGCTCCCACCCAAATTCACCAAAATACCTGGGCGTCCCTCCAGGCCTTTCGCCTGTTGTATGATGTCATGTGTCTTCACCCCTTTCCCTCTTCCTTTCTTTGTTATTATACTTCTCACCCCATCTAACCTGTGTCTTGGCACTCCTTGGTCGGTCAGTCTTTTAATTCCTTTACCGTCTCTTACAAGAGATTTAAGGAGAGGTTTGTGAAAGTCGTCATTCAGCCCGAGGCGACATCTCATTTTTTTTAAGAGGCTGGTCGATCTCGGTTTCCTCTTTATTGGACCAGCCAGCCTTGTGACTTTAAAGGGTGGTCGAGGCCAACAGGAGGTGTTGACGAGCTAGAGATTCTCTCGCTCTTCAACGCACTTACGAGGAAGCTTCCAACCAGGAGGCTGATCGGTGTTTATACCAAATCGGCACGATGGGCGGCCGTTAGGGGTATGAGTCTTTTACTTCTGTCGGTCTTGTTTGTTATGTTCTAACACTTGTGATTTTTTGCAGAGATAATGGTTCAAGAGTCACCAGTCGGTGCCAGCGTCCTAGAC